>NW_027035841.1:0-10000 GCF_034236695.1 Oncorhynchus nerka
GTGATATCAGCCAGTCTAGGACCCACCCAGAGTCTGTAGTGATATCAGCCAGTCTAGGACCCACCCAGAGTCTGTAGTGATATCAGCCAGTCTAGGACCCACCCAGAGTCTGTAGTGATATCAGCCAGTCTAGGACCCACCCAGAGTCTGTAGTGATATCAGCCAGTCTAGGACCCACCCAGAGTCTGTAGTGATATCAGCCAGTCTAGGTGGTGTTAACCCTTACCCACCCAGAGTCTGTAGTGATATCAGCCAGTCTAACACCCAGAGTCTGTAGTGATATCAGCCAGTCTAGGACCCACCCAGAGTCTGTAGTGGTATCAGCCAGTCTAGGTGGTGTTAACCCTTACCCACCCAGAGTCTGTAGTGATATCAGCCAGTCTAGGTGGTGTTAACCTCATCTACCCAGAGTCTGTAGTGATATCAGCCAGTCTAGGGACCCACCCAGAGTCTGTAGTGACATCATCCAGCTCAGGACCCACCCAGAGTCTGTAGTGATATCAGCCAGTCTAGGACCCTGCACCCAGAGTCTGTAGTGATATCAGCTGCCCAGGACCCACCCAGAGTCTGTAGTGATATCAGCCAGTCTAGGACCCACCCAGAGTCTGTAGAGCATATCAGCAAGTCTAGGACCCATCCTGTGAGCTGTCGTGATATCAGCCAGTCTAGGACCCACTAGAGTCTGTCGTGATATCAGCCAGTCTGGACCCACCCAGTCGTGATATCAGCCAGTCTAGGACCTACCAGAGTCTGTCGTGATATCAGCCAGTCTAGGACCCAGAGTCTGTAGTGATATCAGCCAGTGTTAACCCTTACTCCAGAGTCAGTCTAGGACCCAGAGTCTGTAGTGATATCAGCCAGTCTAGACCCAGAGTTCAGTGATATCAGCCAAGTCTAGGTGGGTTAACCCCTTACCCACCCAGAGTCTGATATCAGCCAGTCTAGGACCCACCCAGAGTCTGTGATATCAGCCAGTCTAGGACCCACCCAGAGTCTGTAGTTATATCAGCCAGTCTAGACCCACCCAGAGTCTGTAGTGATATCACCCTAGACCCACCCAGAGTCTGTAGTGATATCAGCCAGTGGATATCAGCAACAGTCTAGGACCCACCCAGAGTCTGTAGTGATATCAGCCAGTCTAGGACCCACTCAGAGTCTGTAGTGATATCAGCCAGTCTAGGACCCACCCAGAGCCTGTAGTGATATCAGCCAGTCTAGCACCAGAGTCTGTAGTGACATCAGCCTTACCCACCCAGAGCCTGTAGTGATATCAGTCAGTCTAGGACCCACCCAGAGTCTGTAGTGATATCAGCCAGTCTAGGAGCCTGTAGTGATATCAGCCAGTCCCCCACCTAGAGTCTGCTCGTGATATCAGCCAGTTCAGGACCCACCTGAGTCTGTAGTGATATCAACCAGTCTAGGACCCACCCAGAGTCTGTAGTGATATCAGCCAGTCTAGACCCACCCAGAGTCTGTAGTGGAGGTCAGCCAGTCTAGGACCCACCCAGAGTCTGTAGTGATATCAGCCAGTCTAGGACCCACCCAGAGCCTCAGCCAGTGGACCCACTCAGAGTCTGTAGTGATATCAGCCAGTCTAGGACCCACCCAGAGCCTGTAGTGATATCAGCCAGTCTAGGACCCACCCAGAGTCTGTCGTGATATCAGCCAGTCTAGGAGTCCCACCCACCCAGAGTCTGTAGTGATATCAGCCAGTCTAGGACCCACTCAGAGTCTGTAGTGATATCAGGACCCACCAGAGTCTGTAGGATATCAGCCAGTCTAGACCCACCCAGAGTCTGTAGTGATATCAGTCTAGGTGGTGTTAACCCTTACCCACCCAGCCAGTCTGACCCACCCAAGAGTCTGTAGTGATATCAGCCAGTCTAGGACCCACCCAGAGTCTGTAGTGATATCAGCCAGTCTAGACCCACCCAGAGTCTGTGGTGATATCAGCCAGTCTAGGACCCACCCAGAGTCTGTAGTGATATCAGCCAGTCTAGGACCCACCCAGAGTCTGTAGTGATATCAGCTACCCAGGGACCCACCCAGAGTCTGTAGTGATATCAGCCAGTCTAGACCCACCTAGAGTTCAGTATCAGTCAGTCTAGGACCTACCCAGAGTCTGTAGTGATATCAGCCAGTCTAGGACCCACCCAGAGTCTGTAGTGATATCAGCCAGTCTAGTGGTGTTAACCTTACCCACCCAGAGTCTGTCGTGATATTAGCCAGTTCAGGACCCACCCAGAGTCTGTGATATCAGCCAGTCTAGGACCCACCCAGAGTCTGTAGTGATATCAGCCAGTCTAGGACCCACCCAGAGTCTGTAGTGATATCAGCCAGTCTAGGACCCACTCAGAGCTGTAGTGATATCAGCCTGGGTCTAGGTGGTGTTAACCTCACCCACCCAGAGTCTGTAGTGATATCAGCCAGTCTAGGCAGCACCTCACCCACCCAGAGTCTGTGTCGTGATATCAGTCTAGGACCCACCCAGAGTCTGTAGTGATATCAGCCAGTCTAGGACCCACCAGAGTCTGTAGTGATATCAGCCAGTTCTAGGGACCCACCTAGAGTTCAGATATCAGCCAGTCTAGGACCAACTCAGAGTCCTAGAGTCTGTAGTGATATCAGCCAGTCTAGGAACCCACCCACTCAGAGTCTGTCGTGATATCAGCCAGTCTAGGACCCACCCAGAGTCTGTAGTGATATCAGCCAGTCTAGCACCCAGACCCACCCAGAGTCTGTAGATATCAGCCAGTCTAGGACCCACTCAGAGTTCTGATATCAGCCAGTCTAGGGTGGTGTTAACCCTTACCCACCCAGAGTCTGTAGTGATATCAGCCAGTCTAGGACCCACCCAGAGTCTGTAGTGATATCAGCCAGTCTGGACCCACCAGAGTCTGTAGTGATATCAGCCAGTCTAGGACCCACCCAGAGTCTGTAGTGATATCAGCCAGTCTAGACCCACCCAGAGTCTGTAGTGATATCAGCCAGTCTAGGACCCACCCAGAGTCTGTCGTGATATCAGTCAGTCTAGGACCCCACCCAGAGTCTGTAGGATATCAGCCAGTCTAGGACCCACCCAGAGTCTGTAGTGATATCAGCCAGTCTAGGACCCACCCAGAGTCTGTAGTGGATATCAGCCAGTCTAGGACCCACCAGAGTCTGTCGTGATCAGCCAGTCTACCCACCCAGAGTCTGTAGTGATATCAGCCAGTCTAGGTGGTGTTAACCCTTACCACCCAGAGTCTGTAGTGATATCAGCCAGTCTAGACCACCCAGAGTCTGTAGTTATATCAGCCAGTCTAGGACCCACCCAGAGTCTGTAGTGATATCAGCCAGTCTAGGGACCCACCCAGAGTCTGTAGTGATATCAGCCAGTCTAGGCTCCACCAGTGATATCTGCCAGTCTAGGTGGTGTGAGTCTGCCTATCAGCCAGTCTAGGACCCACCCAGAGTCTGTAGTGATATCAGCCAGTCTAGGACCCACCCAGAGTCTGGTGATATCAGCCAGTCTAGGACCCACTCCAGAGTCTGTCGTGATATCAGCCAGTCTAGACCCACCCAGATCTGGTGATATCAGCCAGTCTAGCACCCAGAGTCTGTCATCAGCCAGTGATATCCAGCCAGTCTAGGACCCCACCCAGAGTCTGTAGTGATATCAGCCAGTCAAGGGACCCACCCAGAGTCTGTCGTGATATCAGCCAGTCTAGACCCACCCAGAGTCTGTAGTGATATCAGCCAGTCTAGGAGTCCCAGGACCCACCTAGAGTCTGTAGTGATATCAGCCAGTCTAGGACCCACCCAGAGTCTGTAGTGATATCAGCCAGTCTAGGACCCACCCAGAGTCTGTAGTGATATCAGCCAGTCTGCACCCAGAGTCTGTAGTGATATCAGCCAGTCTAGGTGGTGTTAACCCTTACCCACCCAGAGTCTGTAGTGATATCAGCCAGTCTAGGTGGTGTTAACCTTACCCACCCAGAGTCTGATATCAGCCAGTCTAGGACCCACTCAGAGTCTGTAGTTATATCAGCCAGTCAGAGTCTGTAGGATATCAGAGTCTAGGATCCACCCAGAGTCTGTAGTGATATCAGCCAGTCAAGGACCCACCCAGAGTCTGTAGTGATATCAGCCAGTCTAGGACCCAGAGTCTGTAGTGATATCAGCCCCACCCAGAGTCTGTAGTGACCAAGTCTAGGACCCACTCAGAGTCTGTCGATATCAGCTGGTCTAGGACCCACTCAGAGTCTGTAGTGATATCAGCCAGTCTAGGACCCCCCAGAGTCTGTAGTGATATCAGCTAGCTCCACCCAGTGATATCAGCCAGTCTAGGACCCAGAGTCTGTAGTGATATCAGCCAGTCTAGGAACCCACCCAGAGTCTGTAGTGATATCAGTCAGTCTAGGTGGTGATATCAGCCCTTACCCACCCAGAGTCTGTAGTGATATCAGCAGCCAGTCTGACCCACCCAGAGTCTGTAGTTATATCAGCCAGTCTAGGACCCACCCAGAGTCTGTAGTGATATCAGCCAGTCTAGGACCCACCCAGAGTCTGTAGTGATATCAGCTAGTCTAGGACCCACCCAGAGTCTGTAGTATATCAACCAGTCTAGGACCCACCCAGAGTCTGTAGTGCCTGTACCCACCCAGAGTGATATCAGCCAGTCTAGGACCCACCAGAGCCTGTAGTGATATCAGCCAGTCTAGGTGAGTGTAGTGATATCAGCCAGTCTAGGACCCACCCAGAGTCTGTAGTGATATCCAGCCAGTCTAGGACCCACCCAGAGCCTGTAGTGATATCAGCCAGTCCAGTCTGTAGTGACACCACCCCCACCCAGAGCCTGTAGTGATATCCAGGACCCACCTGGATATCTGTCTAGGACCCACCAGAGTCTGTAGTGATATCCCAGTCTAGGGGTGTTAACCCTTACCCACCCAGAGTCTGTCGTGATATCAGCCAGTCTAGGACCCACCCAGAGTCTGTAGTGATATCAGCCAGTCTAGGACCCACCCAGAGTCTGTAGTGATATCAGCCAGTCCTAGGACCCACCCAGAGTCTGTAGTGATATCAGCCAGTCTAGGACCCACCCAGAGTCTAGGATATCCCAGCACCAGAGTCTGTAGTGATATCAGCCAGTCTAGGTGGTGTTAACCCACCCAGAGTCTGTAGTGATATCAGCCAGTCTAGTGAGTTAACAGCCAGTCTAGGACCCACCCAGAGTCTGTAGTGATATCAGCCAGTCTAGGACCCACCCAGAGTCTGTAGTGATATCAGCCAGTCTAGGACCCACCCAGAGTCTGTAGTGATATCAGCCAGTCTAGGACCCACCCAGAGTCTGTAGTGATATCAGCCAGTCTAGGACCCACCCAGAGTCTGTAGTGATATCAGCCAGTCTAGCACCCAGAGTCTGTAGTGATATCAGCCAGTCTACCCAGGTGGTGTTAACAGCCAGTCTAGGACCCACCCAGAGTCTGTAGTGATATCAGCCAGTCTAGGACCCACCCAGAGTCTGTAGTGATATCAGCCAGTCTAGCACCCAGAGTCTGTAGTGATATCAGCCAGTCTAGGACCCACCCAGAGTCTGTAGTGATATCAGCCAGTCTAGGACCCACCCAGAGTCTGTAGTGATATCAGCCAGTCTAGGACCCACCCAGAGTCTGTAGTGATATCAGCTGGTCTAGGACCCCACCCAGAGTCTGTAGAGACCCAGTCCCAGAGTCTGTCGTGATATCAGCCAGTCTAGGACCCACCCAGAGTCTGTAGTGATATCAGCCAGTCTAGGACCCACCAGAGTCTGTCGTGGAGGACCCACCCAGAGTCTGTAGTGATATCAGCCAGTCTAGGACCCACCCAGAGTCTGTAGTGATATCAGCCAGTCTAGGACCCACCCAGGAGTCTGTAGTGATATCAGCCAGTCTAGACCCACTCTGTAGGATATCAGCCAGTCTAGGACTCCACCCAGAGCTGATATCAGCCAGTCTAGGACCCACCCAGAGCCTGTAGTGATTATCAGCCAGTCTAGGACCCACCCAGAGTCTGTAGTGATATCAGCTGTCTAGGTGGTGTTAACCCTCACCCACCCAGAGTCTGTAGTGATATCAGCCAGTCTAACACCCAGAGTCTGTAGTGATATCAGCCAGTCTAGACCCACCCAGAGTCTGTAGTGGTATCAGCCAGTCTAGGTGGTGGTGTTAACCCTTACCACCCAGAGTCTGTAGTGATATCAGCCAGTCTAGGTGGTGTTAACCTTACCCACCCAGAGTCTGTAGTGATATCAGCCAGTCTAGGACCCACCCAGAGTCTGTAGTGATATCATCCAGTCTAGGACCCACCCAGAGTCTGTAGTGATATCAGCCAGTCTAGGACCCACCCAGTCTGTAGTGATATCAGCCAGTCTAGACCACCCAGAGTCTGTAGTGATATCAGCCAGTCTAGGACCCACCCAGAGTCTGTAGTGATATCAGCAAGTTTAGGACCCACTCAGAGTCTGTCGTGATATCAGCCAGTCTAGGACCCACTCAGAGTCTGTAGTGATATCAGCCAAAGTCTAGGACCCACCCAGAGTCTGTAGTGATATCAGCCAGTCTAGGACCCACCCAGAGTCTGTCGTGATATCAGCCAGTCTAGGACCCAGAGTCTGGTAGTGAACAGCCAGTCCAGGACCCAGAGTCTGTAGTGATATCAGCCAGTCTAGGGACCCAGAGTCTGTAGTGATATCAGCCAGTCTAGGACCCAGAGTCTGTAGTGATATCAGCCAGTCTAGGACCCAGAGTCTGTAGTGATATCAGCCAGTCTAGGTGGTGTTAACCTACCCACCCAGAGTCTGTAGTGATATCAGCCAGTCTAGGTGAAGCAACCCACCCACCCAGAGTCTGTAGTGATATCAGCCAGTCTAGGGACCCACCCAGAGTCTGTCGTTATATCAGCCAGTCTAGACCCACCCAGAGTCTGTAGTGATATCAGCCAGTCTAGGACCCACCCAGAGTCTGTAGTGATATCAGCCAGTCTAGGACCCACCCAGAGTCTGTAGTATATCAACCAGTCTAGGACCCACCCAGAGTCTGTAGTGATATCAGCCAGTCTAGGGACCCACCCAGAGTCTGTAGTGATATCAGCCAGTCTAGGACCCACCCAGAGCCTGTAGTGATATCAGCCAGTCTAGCCCACCCAGAGTCTGTAGTGATATCAGCCAGTCTAGGACCCACCCAGAGCCTGTAGTGATATCAGTCAGTCTAGGACACCCAGAGTCTGTAGTGATATCAGCCAGTCTAGGACCCACCCAGAGCCTGTAGTGATATCAGCCAGTCCAGGTGGTGATATCAGCCCCCACCCAGAGTCTGTAGTGATATCAGCCAGTCTAGGTGGTGTTACCCCCACCCAGAGTCTGTAGTGATATCAGCCAGTCTAGGACCCACCCAGAGTCTGTAGTGATACTGGCCAGTCTAGGACCCACCCAGAGCCTGTAGTGATATCGGGCAGTCTAGGACCCACCCAGAGTCTGTAGTGATATCAGCCAGTCTAGGACCCACCAGAGTCTGTAGTGATATCAGCCAGTCTAGGAACCCACCCACCCAGAGTCTGTAGTGATATCAGCCAGTCTAGACCCACCCAGAGTCTGTCGTGATATCAGCCAGTCTAGGACCCACCCAGAGTCTGTCGTGATATCAGCCAGTCTAGGACCCACCCAGAGTCTGTAGTGATATCAGCCAGTCTAGGACCCACCCAGAGTCTGTAGTGATATCAGCCAGTCTAGCACCCAGAGTCTGTAGTGATATCAGCCAGTCTAGGTGGTGTTAACCCTTAGAGTCTGTAGTGATATCAGCCAGTCTAGGACCCACCCAGAGTCTGTAGGTGATATCAGCCAGTCTAGGACCCACCCAGAGTCTGTAGTGATATCAGCCAGTCTAGGACCCACCCAGAGTCTGTAGTGATATCAGCCAGTCTAGCACCCAGAGTCTGTAGTGATATCAGCCAGTCTAGGACCCACCCAGAGTCTGTAGTGATATCAGCCAGTCTAGGTGAGTCTGTCTATATCAGCCCTAGACCCACCCAGAGTCTGTAGTGATATCAGCCAGTCTAGGACCCACCCAGAGTCTGTAGTTATATCAACCAGTCTAGGACCCACCCAGAGTCTGTAGTGATATCAGCCAGTCTAGGACCCACCCAGAGCCTGTAGTGATATCAGCCAGTCTAGACCCACCCAGAGTCTGTAGTATATCAACCAGTCTAGGACCCACCCAGAGTCTGTAGTGATATCAGCCAGTCTAGGACCCACCCAGAGCCTGTAGTGATATCAGCCAGTCTAGGACCCACCCAGAGCCTGTAGTGATATCAGCCAGTCTAGGACCCACCCAGAGTCTGTAGTGATATCAGCCAGTCTAGGACCCACCCAGAGTCTGTAGTGATATCAGCCAGTCTAGACCCACCCAGAGTCTGTAGTGATATCAGCCAGTTCAGGGACCCACCCAGAGTCTGTAGTGATATCAGCCAGTCTAGGACCCACCCAGAGTCTGTAGTGATATCAGCCAGTCTAGGACCCACCCAGAGTCTGTAGTGATATCAGCCAGTCTAGGACCCACCCAGAGCCTGTAGTGATATCAGCCAGTCTAGGACCCACCCAGAGTCTGTAGTGATATCAGCCAGTCTAGGACCCACCCAGAGCCTGTAGTGATATCAGCCAGTCTAGCACCCAGAGTCTGTAGTGATATCAGCCAGTCTAGGTGGTGTTAACCCTTACCCACCCAGAGTCTGTCGTGATATCAGCCAGTCTAGGACCCACCCAGAGTCTGTAGTGATATCAGCCAGTCTAGGACCCACCCAGAGTCTGTAGTGATATCAGCCAGTCTAGGACCCACCCAGAGTCTGTAGTGATATCAGCCAGTCTAGGACCCACCCAGAGTCTGTAGTGATATCAGCCAGTCTAGGACCCACCCAGAGTCTGTAGTGATATCAGCCAGTCTAGGTGGTAAATCCTTACCCACCCAGAGTCTGTCGTGATATCAGCCAGTCTAGGACCCACCCAGAGTCTGTAGTGATATCAGCCAGTCTAGGACCCACCCAGAGTCTGTAGATATCAGCCAGTCTAGGACCCACCCAGAGTCTGTAGTGATATCAGCCAGTCTAGGGACCCACCCAGAGTCTGTAGTGATATCAGCCAGTCTAGGACCCACCCAGAGTCTGTAGTGATATCAGCCAGTCTAGGACCCACCCAGAGTCTGTAGTGATATCAGCCAGTCTAGGACCCACCCAGAGTCTGTAGTGATATCAGCCAGTCTAGGACCCACCCAGAGTCTGTAGTGATATCAACCAGTCTAGACCCACCCAGAGCCTGTAGTGATATCAGCCAGTCTAGGACCCACCCAGAGTCTGTAGTGATATCAGCCAGTCTAGGACCCACCCAGAGAGTCTGTAGTGATATCAGCCAGTCAGAGAGTGGTGTTAACCCAGTCACCCACCCAGAGTCTGTCGTGATATCAGCCAGTCTAGGACCCACCCAGAGTCTGTCGTGATATCAGCCAGTCTAGGACCACCCAGAGTCTGTAGTGATATCAGCCAGTCTAGGACCCACCCAGAGTCTTTTAGTGATATCAGCCAGTCTAGGACCCACTCCAGAGTCTGTAGTGATATCAGCCAGTCTAGACCCACCCAGAGTCTGTAGTGATATCAGCCAGTCTAGCACCCAGAGTCTGTAGTGATATCAGCCAGTCTAGGTGGTGTTAACCCTTACCCACCCAGAGTCTGTAGTGATATCAGCCAGTCTAGGACCCACCCAGAGTCTGTAGTGATATCAGCCAGTCTAGGACCCACCCAGAGTCTGTAGTGATATCAGCCAGTCTAGCACCCAGAGTCTGTAGTGAGATCAGCCAGTCTAGGTGGTGTTAACCCTACCCACCCAGAGTCTGTAGTGATATCAGCCAGTCTAGACCCACCCAGAGTCTGTAGTGATATCAGCCAGTCTAGACCCACCCAGAGTCTGTAGTGATATCAGCCAGTCTAGGACCCA
>NW_027035842.1:0-11785 GCF_034236695.1 Oncorhynchus nerka
GGGAACCTGGAGACAGGGACAGAGGTCAAACTGGGAACCTGGAGACAGGGACAGAGGTCAAACTGGGAACCTGGAGACAGGGACAGAGGTCAAACTGAGAGCCTGGAGACAGGGACAGAGGTCAAACTGGGAGCCTGGAGACAGGGACAGAGGTCAAACTGGGAGCCTGGAGACAGGGACAGAGGTCAAACTGGGAACCTGGAGACAGGGACAGAGGTCAAACTGAGAGCCTGGAGACAGGGACAGAGGTCAAACTGAAGACCTGGAGACATGGACAGAGCCAAACTGGGAACCTGGAGACAGGGACAGAGGTCAAACTGGCACGTCAAACTGAGAGCCTGGAAACAGGGACAGAGGTCAAACTGACAGGTTAAACTGAGAGCCTGGAGACAGGGACAGAGGTCAAACTGACAGGTTAAACTGGGAGCCTGGAGACAGGGACAGAGTTCAAACTGAGAGCCTGGAGACAGGGACAGAGGTCAAACTGAGAGCCTGGACACAGGGACAGAGGTCAAACTGAGAGCCTGGACACAGGGACAGAGGTCAAACTGAGAGCCTGGAGACAGGGACAGAGGTCAAACTGGGAACCGGAGACAGGGACAGAGGTCAAACTGGGAACCTGGAGCAGGGACAGAGAGTCAAACTGGGAGCCTGGAGACAGGGACAGAGGTCAAACTGAGAGCCTGGAGACAGGGACAGAGGTCAAACTGGGAACCTGGAGACAGGGACAGAGGTCAAACTGGGAGCCTGGAGACAGGGACAGAGGTCAAACTGAGAGCCTGGAGACAGGGACAGAGGTCAAACTGGGAACCTGGAGACAGGGACAGAAGTCAAAATAAAATATAAAAAACGAAAATAGTAACACAATATAATAACAATAATGAGGTACCGAGTCACTGGGGTACGAGGTAGTTGGGGTCTGAGTGAGTTGCAGGTAATATGTACATGTAGGTTTGGTTCGGTGATTGATTGAGGTAATATATACATGTAGGTTTGGTTCGGTGATTGATTGCGGTAATATGTACATGTAGGTTCGGTTCGGTGATTGATTGCGGTAATATATACATGTAGGTTCGGTTCGGTGATTGATTGAGGTAATATATACATGTAGGTTTGGTTAGGTGATTGATTGCGGTAATATGTACATGCAGGTTTGGTTCGGTGATTAATTGAGGTAATATATACATGTAGGTTCGGTTCGGTGATTGATTGAGGTAATATATACATGTAGGTTTGGTTAGGTGATTGATTGCGGTAATATGTACATGTAGGTAGGGGGTGAAATTAAATGTTCAGGGTCTTATGGCTTTAAAAAAATATTTAACCCTTCATTTAACTAAACCCAAGTCAGTTAAGAACAAAGTTATTTACAATGACGGGCCTACCGGGAACAGTGGGTTAACTGCACCTTGTTCAGGGCAGAACGACAGATTTTTACCTTGTCAGCTCAGGGATTGATCTGCAAACTATCTCGGTTACTGGCCCAATGTCTCTAAACCACTAGGGCGACCTGCCGCCTCGGCTTTTGGGGTAGAAGCTGTTCCAAGCCTTTTGGTCCCCGACTTGGCACTCGGTACAGCTTTTGCCAGGCGTTAGCAGAAAGAACAGACTGACTTGGCACTCCGGTACCGCTTACCGTGTGGTAGCAGAGAGAACAGACTGACTTGGCACTCCGGTACATCACGTGGTAGCAGAGAGAACAAACTGACTTGGCACTCGGACAGCTTGCCGGCGGTAGCAAAGAACAAACTGACTTGGCACTCGGTACCGCTTTTGCCGTGCGGTAGCAAGAGAACAAACTGACTTGGCACTCGGTACGCTTGCCAGCGGTAGCAAGGAGAACAAACTGACTTGGCACTCCAGTGCAGCTTGCCGTAAAGTGTAGCAGAAAGAAACAGACTGACTTGGCACTCCGGTACCGCTTACGTCTGCGTAGCAGAGAGAACAAACTGACTTGGCACTCCGGCACTGCGTCAAAGCGGTAGCAGAAAGAACGAGATTGACTTGGCACTCCGCACAAAGCACGTCACGGTAGCAAAGAGAACAAACTGACTTGGGTGGCTGAATTCTTTGGAAACTTCTCTGACACCGCTGGTATAGAGGTCCTGGATGGCAGGGAGCTCAGCCCCAGTGATGTACTGGGCAGCATGCATACTAGCTCTGGCCTTGCGGACAGATGCCAAGCAGTAGCCAAACCAAATGATTTTGCAACCAGTCAAGATCCTGTCAACTGTAGAACTTTCTGAGGATCCCAGTGGCACATTGCCAAATCTTTGACCTCTTGAGGGGAAGAGGCGTTGTCGTGTTCTCTTGCGACTGTTGTTGGAATGTTTGGACCGTGGTAGGTCCTTAAGCGTGTGGTCAGCTCCACTGCAGCTCTGTCGATCTCCAATGGGGCGTGCTCAGCCCTCCTTTCCTGTGTCTGATAATCTCCTTTGTCTTGCTCACGTTGAGAGGTTGGTGTCCTGGCAGAGACCACACTGCCAGGTCTCTGACCTCCTCCCTATAGGCTGTCTCATCGTTGTCGGTGATCAGGCCTACAACTTTTGTGTCGTCAACCAACTTAATGATGGTGTTCGAGTCGTGCTTGGCCACGCAGTCGTGGTGAACAGGGAGTACAGGAGGGGGACTAAGCACGCACCCATGGGGAGCTCCAATGTTGATGATCAGCGTGGGAGATGTGTTGCTACTCTCCGCTCACCACCTGGGGGCGGCCCGTCAGATAGTCCAGGATCCAGTTGCAGAGGGAGGGGTTTAGTCCCAGGGTCCTTAGCTTAGTGATGAGCTTTGAGGGCACTATGGTGTTGAGCACTGAGCTGTAGTCATGCATTCTCACATAGGTGTTCCTTTTGTCCAGGTGGGAAAGGGCAGTGTGGAGTGCAATAGAGAATGCATCACCTGTGGATCTGTTGGTGCGGTATGCAAAATGGAGTGGGTCTAAGGGTTTCTGGGATAATGGTGTTGATGTGAGCCATGACCAGCCTTTCAAAGCACTTCATGGCTACAGATGTGAGTGCTACGCAGTTGGGTAGTCGTTTAGGCAGGTTACCTTAGTGTTCTTGTTGTCTGTTAGTTATAATTTAACTGACCTGTTCATAGTAGAAATCTGTCTGTAGTTGCAGGTTGTCTGTAGGGTTGGTGCTGAGGTGAAACTGACGGTGAGTGACCTCTGGCAGGTGAAGCATTGAATCTAACACTCCCTCTGTCGACATAGGACTACCTGCAACTGGGTCAGGGTGAGAGGGGGGACAGGGAGGAAGACGAGGAGTGAGAGGGAGGGGGAGAAAGGGAGGAGAAGAGGGGAGAGACGAGGAAGAGGAGGAGAGAGGAGAGAGAGGGGAAGAGGAGGAGAGGGGAAGAGGAGAGAGAGGGAAGGGGAAGAGGAGAGAGGGGAAGAGAGAGAGGGAGGGAGGGGGAAGAGGAGAGAGAGGGAGGGAGGGGAGAGAGGAGAGAGGGAGGGAGGGGAAGAGGGGAGAGGGAGGGAAGAGGGAGGCGAGAGAAAGAGGGGAGAGAGAGAGAGGAAAGAGAGAGAGAAGAGGAAGAGGGTGAGAGAGAGAGGAGAGGGAGAGAGAGAGAGGAAGAAGGGAGAGACAGAGGAAGATGGGGGAGAGAAGGGAAGAGCGAGAGCGAGTCACACTATCCAAGGACTACAAATTGTGCTAAGCTAACCAGCTAGTTAAAATCAGGACATTTAGAATGTTGATCAATGTGCATTGTTCCCATGTCAAATAAACATAACTTTACATTAGCTGAAAGACACAGTTTATACATGAAAGACATTTCATACTAACTGTTATGAAATATGATAGCGCCCTTTACCTTCAGCTTGTTCCAGCGTCTCATCAGAACTGGGATTAAACAAACAAAATAGAAAAATCAGTGACATGTTACCTTGGGGTCAATATACAGAGATTGTGACATGTTACCTTGGGGTCAATGTACAGAGATTGTGATATGTTACCTTGGGGTCAATGTACAGAGATTGTGATATATTCCCTTGGGGACATTGTGATATACCTTGGGGTCAATATACAGAGATTGTGATATATTCCCTTGGGGTCAATGTACAGAGATTGTGATATATTCCCTTGGGGTCAATATACAGAGATTGTGACATGTTACCTTGGGGTCAATGTACAGAGATTGTGATATATTCCCTTGGGGTCAATATACAGAGATTGTGACATGTTACCTTGGGGTCAATATACAGAGATTGTGATATATTCCCTTGGGGTCAATATACAGAGATTGTGATATATTCCCTTGGGGTCAATATACAGAGATTGTGACATGTTACCTTGGGGTCAATATACAGAGATTGTGATATATTACTTTGGGGTCAATATACAGAGATTGTGATATATTCCCTTGGGGTCAATATACAGAGATTGTGATATATTCCCTTGGGGTCAATATACAGAGATTGTGATATGTTACCTTGGGGTCAATGTACAGAGATTGTGATATATTCCCTTGGGGTCAATATACAGAGTTGTGATATATTACCTTGGGGTCAATATACAGAGATTGTGACATGTTATATTCAGAGATTGATATATTACTTTGGGGTCAATATACAGAGATTGTGATATATTCCCTTGGGGTCAATATACAGAGATTGTGATATATTCCCTTGGGGTCAATATACAGAGATTGTGACATATTCCCTTGGGGTCAATATACAGAGATTGTGACATGTTACCTTGGGGTCAATATACAGAGATTGTGACATGTTACCTTGGGGTCAATATACAGAGATTGTGATATATTACTTTGGGGTCAATATACAGAGATTGTGATATATTCCCTTGGGGTCAATATACAGAGATTGTGATATATTCCCTTGGGGTCAATATACAGAGATTGTGATATGTTACCTTGGGGTCAATGTACAGAGATTGTGATATATTCCCTTGGGGTCAATATACAGAGATTGTGATATATTCCCTTGGGGTCAATATACAGAGATTGTGTGTCAATATATGTTACCTTGGGGTCAATGTACAGAGATTGTGATATATTCCTTGGGGTCAATATACAGAGATTGTGATATGTTACCTTGGGGTCAATGTACAGAGATTGTGATATATTCCTTGTCAATATACAGAGATTGTGACATGTTACCTTGGGGTCAATATACAGAGATTGTGACATGTTACCTTGGGGTCAATATACAGAGATTGTGATATATTACTTTGGGGTCAATATACAGAGATTGTGATATATTCCCTTGGGGTCAATATACAGAGATTGTGACATATTCCCTTGGGGTCAATATACAGAGATTGTCAATGGGTCAATATACAGAGATTGTGACATGTTACCTTGGGGTCAATATACAGAGATTGTGATATATTCCCTATACAGAGATTGGCATATATTCCTTGGGGTCAATATACAGAGATTGTGATATATTCCCTTGGGGTCAATATACAGAGATTGTGATATGTTACCAATTGGGTGATATATTCAATGTACAGAGATTGTGATATATTCCCTTGGGGTCAATATACAGAGATTGTGATATATTCCTTGGGGTCAATATACAGAGATTGTTGGGGTTAATGTACAGAGATTGTGATATATTCCTTGGGGTCAATATACAGAGATTGTGACAGAGATTGTGTATATTCCCTTGGGGTCAATATACAGAGATTGTGATATATTCCTTTGGTCAATGACATGTTACCTTGGGGTCAATATACAGAGATTGTGATATATTCCTTGGGGTCAATATACAGAGATTGTGATATGTTACCTTGGGGTCAATGTACAGAGATTGTGATATATTCCCTTGGGGTCAATATACAGAGATTGTGATATATTACCTTGGGGTCAATATACAGAGATTGTGATATATTCCCTTGGGGTCAATATACAGAGATTGTGATATGTTACCTTGGGGTCAATGTACAGAGATTGTGATATATTCCCTTGGGGTCAATATACAGAGATTGTGATATATTCCCTTGGGGTCAATATACAGAGATTGTGATATATTCCCTTGGGGTCAATATACAGAGATTGTGATATATTCCCTTGGGGTCAATATACAGAGATTGTGACATGTTCCTTGGGGTCAATGTACAGAGATTGTGATATATTCCCTTGGGGTCAATATACAGAGATTGTGATATATTCCTTGGGGTCAATATACAGAGATTGTGATATGTTACCTTGGGGTCAATATACAGAGATTGTGATATATTACTTTGTTACCTGGGGTCAATATACAGAGATTGTGACATATTCTTTGGGGTCAATATACAGAGATTGTGACATGTTACCTTGGGGTCAATATACAGAGATTGTGATATATTCCCTTGGGGTCAATATACAGAGATTGTGACATGTTACCTTGGGGTCAATATACAGAGATTGTGATATATTACTTTGGGGTCAATATACAGAGATTGTGATATATTCCCTTGGGGTCAATATACAGAGATTGTGATATATTCCCTTGGGGTCAATATACAGAGATTGTGATATGTTACCTTGGGGTCAATGTACAGAGATTGTGATATATTCCCTTGGGGTCAATATACAGAGATTGTGACATGTTACCTTGGGGTCAATATACAGAGATTGTGACATGTTACCTTGGGGTCAATATACAGAGATTGTGACATGTTACTTTGGGGTCAATATACAGAGATTGTGATATATTCCCTTGGGGTCAATATACAGAGATTGTGATATATTCCCTTGGGGTCAATATACAGAGATTGTGACATATTCCCTTGGGGTCAATGTACAGAGATTGTGACATATTCCCTTGGGGTCAATGTACAGAGATTGTGATATATTACCTTGGGGTCAATATACAGAGATTGTGATATATTCCCTTGGGGTCAATGTACAGAGATTGTGACATATTACCTTGGGGTCAATATACAGAGATTGTGATATATTACCTTGGGGTCAATATACAGAGATTGTGACATGTTACCTTGGGGTCAATATACAGAGATTGTGATATGTTACTGGGGTCAATATACAGAGATTGTGACATGTTACCTTCAATGTACAGAGATTGTGATATATTCCCTTGGGGTCAATATACAGAGATTGTGATATATTCCCTTGGGGTCAATGTACAGAGATTGTGATATATTCCCTTGGGGTCAATATACAGAGATTGTGATATATTCCCTTGGGGTCAATGTACAGAGATTGTGACATGTTACCTTGGGGTCAATATACAGAGATTGTGATATATTCCCTTGGGGTCAATGTACAGAGATTGTGACATGTTACCTTGGGGTCAATATACAGAGATTGTGATATATTCCCTTGGGGTCAATGTACAGAGATTGTGATATATTCCCTTGGGTCAATATACAGAGATTGTGATATGTTACCTTGGGGTCAATATACAGAGATTGTGATATGTTACCTTGGGGTCAATATACAGAGATTGTGATATATTCCCTTGGGGTCAATATACAGAGATTGTGATATATTCCCTTGGGGTCAATATACAGAGATTGTGATATATTACTTTACAGGGTCAATATACAGAGATTGTGATATATTCCTTGGGGTCAATATACAGAGATTGTGATATATTCCCTTGGGGTCAATATACAGAGATTGTGATATGTTACCTTGGGGTCAATGTACAGAGATTGTGATATATGTCCTTGGGGTCAATGTACAGAGATTGTGATATATTCCTTGGGGTCAATGTACAGAGATTGTGACATATTCCCTTGGGGTCAATGTACAGAGATTGTGACATGTTACCTTGGGGTCAATATACAGAGATTGTGATATATTCCCTTGGGGTCAATATACAGAGATTGTGACATGTTCCCTTGGGGTCAATGTACAGAGATTGTGATATATTCCCTTGGGGTCAATGTACAGAGATTGTGACATATTCCCTTGGGGTCAATATACAGAGATTGTGACATGTTACCTTGGGGTCAATATATAGAGATTGTGACATGTTACCTTGGGGTCAATATACAGAGATTGTGATATGTTACCTTGGGGTCAATGTACAGAGATTGTGATATATTCCCTTGGGGTCAATATACAGAGATTGTGATATATTCCCTTAGGGTCAATATACAGAGATTGTGATATATTCCCTTGGGGTCAATGATATACTTGGGGTCAATATACAGAGATTGTGATATGTTACCTTGGGGTCAATGTACAGAGATTGTGATATATTCCTTGGGGTCAATATACAGAGATTGTGACATGTTACCTTGGGGTCAATATACAGAGATTGTGATATATTCCTTGGGGTCAATATACAGAGATTGTGATATATTCCTTTGGGTCAATATACAGAGATTGTGTGGGGTCAATATACAGAGATTGTGATATATTCCCTTGGGGTCAATATACAGAGATTGTGATATATTACTTTGGGGTCAATATACAGAGATTGTGATATATTACCTTGAGGTCAATATACAGAGATTGTGATATATTCCCTTGGGGTCAATATACAGAGATTGTGATATATTCCCTTGGGGTCAATATACAGAGATTGTGACATGTTACTTAGGGGTCAATGTACAGAGATTGTGATATATTCCTTGGGGTCAATATACAGAGATTGTGACATGTTACCTTGGGGTCAATATACAGAGATTGTGACATGTTACCTTGGGGTCAATATACAGAGATTGTGATATATTACCTTGGGGTCAATGTACAGAGATTGTGATATATTCCCTTGGGGTCAATGTACAGAGATTGTGACATATTCCCTTGGGGTCAATGTACAGAGATTGTGACATGTTACCTTGGGGTCAATATACAGAGATTGTGATATATTCCCTTGGGGTCAATGTACAGAGATTGTGACATGTTACCTTGGGGTCAATATACAGAGATTGTGATATATTCCCTTGGGGTCAATATACAGAGATTGTGATATATTCCCTTGGGGTCAATATACAGAGATTGTGATATATTCCCTTGGGGTCAATATACAGAGATTGTGATATGTTACCTTGGGGTCAATGTACAGAGATTGTGATATATTCCCTTGGGGTCAATATACAGAGATTGTGATATGTTACCTTGGGGTCAATGTACAGAGATTGTGATATATTCCCTTGGGGTCAATATACAGAGATTGTGATATATTCCCTTGGGGTCAATATACAGAGATTGTGATATGTTACCTTGGGGTCAATGTACAGAGATTGTGATATATTCTTGCCAATATACAGATTGTGATATTCCTTGGGGTCAATATACAGAGATTGTGATATATTCCCTTGGGGTCAATATACAGAGATTGTGATATATTCCCTTGGGGTCAATATACAGAGATTGTGATATATTCCCTTGGGGTCAATATACAGAGATTGTGATATATTCCCTTGGGGTCAATATACAGAGATTGTGATATGTTACCTTGGGGTCAATGTACAGAGATTGTGATATATTCCCTTGGGGTCAATATACAGAGATTGTGATATATTCCCTTGGGGTCAATATACAGAGATTGTGATATATTCCCTTGGGGTCAATATACAGAGATTGTGATATATTCCCTTGGGGTCAATATACAGAGATTGTGACATGTTACCTTGGGGTCAATATACAGAGATTGTGACATGTTACCTTGGGGTCAATATACAGAGATTGTGACATGTTACCTTGGGGTCAATGTACAGAGATTGTGACATGTTACCTTGGGGTCAATGTACAGAGATTGTGATATATTCCCTTGGGGTCAATGTACAGAGATTGTGACATATTCCCTTGGGGTCAATGTACAGAGATTGTGATATATTCCCTTGGGGTCAATATAGAGATTGTGATTCCCTTGGGGTCATGTACAGAGATTGTGACATGTTAGGGTCAATATACAGAGATTGTGATATATTCCCTTGGGGTCAATGTACAGAGATTGTGACATGTTACCTTGGGGTCAATATACAGAGATTGTGATATATTCCCTTGGGGTCAATATACAGAGATTGTGATATATTCCCTTGGGGTCAATATACAGAGATTGTGATATGTTACCTTGGGGTCAATGTACAGAGATTGTGATATATTCCCTTGGGGTCAATGTACAGAGATTGTGATGTTACCTTGGGGTCAATGTACAGAGATTGTGATATATTCCTTGGGGTCCAATATACAGAGATTGTGATATATTCCCTTGGGGTCAATATACAGAGATTGTGATATGTTACCTTGGGGTCAATATACAGAGATTGTGATATATTCCTTGGGGTCAAATATACAGAGATTGTGACATGTTACCTTGGGGTCAATATACAGAGATTGTGACATATTACCTCAATATACAGAGATTGTGATATATTACTTTGGGGTCAATATACAGAGATTGTGATATATTCCTTGGGGTCAATATACAGAGATTGTGATATATTCCTTGGGGTCATTATACAGAGATTGTGACATGTTACCTTGGGGTCAATATACAGAGATTGTGACATGTTACCTTGGGGTCAATATACAGAGATTGTGTGGGGATATACAGAGATTGTGACATGTTTTGGGGTCAATGTACAGAGATTGTGATATATTCCCTTGGGGTCAATACAGAGATTGTGATATATTCCTGGGGTCAATGTACAGAGATTGTGATATGTTACCTTGGGGTCAATGTACAGAGATTGTGATATATTCCCTTGGGGTCAATATACAGAGATTGTGACATGTTACCTTGGGGTCAGAGATTGTGATATATTCCTTGGGGTCAATGTACAGAGATTGTGACATGTTACCTGGGGTCAATATACAGAGATTGTGATATATTCCCTTTGGGGTCAATATATAGAGATTGTGATATATTCCCTTGGGGTCAATATACAGAGTTATTGTGACATATGTTACCTTGGGGTCAATATACAGAGATTGTGACATATTCCCTTGGGGTCAATATACAGAGATTGTGACATGTTACCTTGGGGTCAATATACAGAGATTGTGACATGTTACCTTGGGGTCAATATACAGAGATTGTGATATATTCCCTTGGGGTCAATATACAGAGATTGTAATATATTCCTTGGGGTCAATATGCAGAGATTGTGATATATTCCCTTGGGGTCAATATACAGATTGTGATATGTTCCCTGGGGTCAATATACAGAGATTGTGATATATTCCCTTGGGGTCAATATACAGAGATTGTGATATATTCCTTGGGGTCAATATATACAGAGATTGTGATATATTCCCTTGGGGTCAATATACAGAGATTGTGATATGTTACCTTGGGGTCAATGTACAGAGATTGTGATATATTCCTTGGGGTCAATATACAGAGATTGTGACATATTCCCTTGGGGTCAATGTATGTTATTCCCTTGGGGTCAATGTACAGAGATTGTGACATTCCCTTGGGGTCAATGTACAGAGATTGTGATATATTCCCTTGGGGTCAATATACAGAGATTGTGATATGTTACCTTGGGGTCAATGTACAGAGATTGTGATATATTCCTTGGGGTCAATATACAGAGATTGTGATATGTTACCTTGGGGTCAATGTACAGAGATTGTGATGATATATTCCCTTGGGGTCAATATACAGAGATTGTGACATATTCCTTGGGGTCAATATACAGAGATTGTGATATATTCCTTGGGGTCAATATACAGAGATTGTGATATGTTACCTTGGGGTCAATGTACAGAGATTGTGATATATTCCCTTGGGGTCAATATACAGAGATTGTGATATATTCCCTTGGGGTCTATGAGATTGGTCATATATACAGAGATTGTGATATATTCCCTTGGGGTCAATATACAGAGATTGTGATATATT
>NW_027035843.1:0-11786 GCF_034236695.1 Oncorhynchus nerka
GCCTGTCAACTATGTGTCTGTCTATCCCTGTTCTCTCCTCTCTGCACAGACCATACAAACGCTCCACACCGCGTGGCCGCGGCCACCCTAATCTGGTGGTCCCAGCGCGCACGACCCACGTGGAGTTCCAGGTCTCCGGTAGCCTCTGGAACTGCCGATCTGCGGCCAACAAGGCAGAGTTCATCTCAGCCTATGCCTCCCTCCAGTCCCTCGACTTCTTGGCACTGACGGAAACATGGATCACCACAGACAACACTGCTACTCCTACTGCTCTCTCTTCGTCTGCCCACGTGTTCTCGCACACCCCGAGAGCTTCTGGTCAGCGGGGTGGTGGCACCGGGATCCTCATCTCTCCCAAGTGGTCATTCTCTCTTTCTCCCCTTACCCATCTGTCTATCGCCTCCTTTGAATTCCATGCTGTCACAGTTACCAGCCCTTTCAAGCTTAACATCCTTATCATTTATCGCCCTCCAGGTTCCCTCGGAGAGTTCATCAATGAGCTTGATGCCTTGATAAGCTCCTTTCCTGAGGACGGCTCACCTCTCACAGTTCTGGGCGACATTAACTTCCACGTCTACCTTTGACTCCATTCCTCTCTGCCTCCTTCTTTCCACTCCTCCCTCTCTTTGACCTCACCCTCTCACCTTCCCTACTCACAAGGCAGGAAATACGCCGACCTCATCTTTACTAGATGTGTTCTTCCACTAACCTCATTGCAACTCCTCCAAGTCTCAACCACTACCTTGTATCCTTTGCCCTCTCGCTCTCATCCAACACTTCCCACACTGCCCCTACTCGGATGGTATCGCGCCGTCCCAACCTTCGCTCTCTCTCCGCTTCTCTCTCCTCTTCCATCCTATCATCTCTTCTCTGCTCAAACCTTCTCCAACCTATCTCCTGATTCTGCCTCCTCAACCCTCTCTCCTCCCTTTCTGCATCCTTTGACTCTCTATGTCCCCTATCCTCCAGGCCGGCTCGGTCCTCCTCCCCGCTCCGTGGCTCGCGACTCATTGCGAGCTCACAGAACAGGAGCTCCGGGCAGCCGAGCGGAAATGGAGGAAAACTCGCTCCCTGCGGACCTGACATCCTTTCACTCCCTCCTCTCTACATTTTCCTCTTCTCTCTCTGCTGCTAAAGCCACTTTCTACCACTCTAAATTCCAAGCATCTGCCTCTAACCCTGTGGAAGCTCTTTGCCACCTTCTCCTCCCTCCTGAATCCTCCTCCTCCTCCCTCTCTGCAGATGACTTCGTCAACCATTTTGAAAAGAAGGTCGACGACATCCGATCTCGTTTGCTAAGTCAAGCGACACCGCTGGTTCTGCTCACACTGCCCTACCCTGTGCTCTGACCTCTTCTCCCCTCTCTCTCCAGATGAAATCTCGCGTCTTGTAATGACGTCCGCCCAACAACCTGCCCGCTTGACCCTATCCCCTCCTCTCTTCTCCAGACCATTTCGAGACCTTCTCCCTTACCTCACCTCTCGCTCATCAACTCATCCCTGACCGCTGGCTACGTCCTTCCGTCTTCAAGAGAGCGAAGTTGCACCCCTTCTGAAAAAAACCTACTCTCGATCCCTCCCGATGTCAACAACTACAGACCAGTATCCTTCTTTCTTTTCTCTCCAAAACTCTTGAACGTGCCGTCCTGGCCAGCTCTCCTGGGCTATCTCTCTCAGAATGACCTTCTTGATCCAAATCAGTCAGGTTTCAAGACTAGTCATTCAACTGAGACTGCTCTTCTCTGTATTACGGGCGCTCCGCACTGCTAAAGCTAACTCTCTCTCCTCTGCTCTCATCCTTCTAGACCTATCGGCTGCCTTCGATACTGTGAACCATCAGATCCTCCTCTCCACCCTCTCCGAGTTGGGCATCTCCGGCGCGGCCCACGCTTGGATTGCGTCCTGCCTGACAGGTCGCTCCTACCAGGGGGCGTGGCGAGAATCCGTCTCCACACCACGTGCTCTCACCACTGGTGTCCCCAGGGCTCTGTTCTTAGACCCTCTCCTATTCTCGCTATACACCAAGTCACTTGGCTCTGTCATAACCTCACATGGTCTCTCCTATCATTGCTATGCAGACGACACACAATTAATCTTCTCCTTTCCCCCTTCTGATGACCAGGTGGCGAATCGCATCTCTGCATGTCTGGCAGACATATCAGTGTGGATGACGGATCACCACCTCAAGCTGAACCTCGGCAAAGACGGAGCTGCTCTTCCTCCCGGGAAGGACTGCCCGTTCCATGATCTCGCCATCACGGTTGACAACTCCATTGTGTCCTCCTCCCAGAGCGCTAAGAACCTTGGCGTGATCTGGACAACACCCTGTCGTTCTCAACTAACATCAAGGCGGTGGCCCGTTCCTGTAGGTTCATGCTCTACAACATCCGAAATACGACCCTGCCTCACAGGAAGCGGCGCAGGTTCTAATCCAGGCACTTGTCATCTCCGTCTGGATTACTGCAACTCGCTGTTGGCTGGGCTCCCTGCCTGTGCCATTAAACCCTACAACTCATCCAGAACGCCGCAGCCCGTCTGGTGTTCAACCTTCCCAAGTTCTCTCACGTCACCCCGCTCCTCCGCTCTCTCCACTGGCTTCCAGTTGAAGCTCGCATCCGCTACAAGACCATGGTGCTTGCCTCGCGGAGCTGTGAGGGAACGGCACTTCAGTACCTCCAGGCTCTGATCAGGCCCTACACCCAAACAAGGGCACTGCGTTCATCCACCTCTGGCCTGCTCGCCTCCCTACCCACTGAGGAAGTACAGTTCCCGCTCAGCCCAGTCAAAACTGTTCGCTGCTCTGGCCCCCAATGGTGGAACAAACTCCTCACGACGCCCAGGACAGCGGAGTCAATCACCACCTTCCGGAGACACCTGAAACCCCACCTCTTTAAGGAATACCTAGGATAGGATAAAATCCCCCCCCCTTAAAAGATTTAGATGCACTACTGTTCCACTGGATGTCATAAGGTGAATGCACCAATTTGTAAGTCGCTCTGGATAAGAGCGTCTGCTAAATGACTTAAATGTAAATGTAATGGATTATATAATGGAGGAGGGTAGAGGATATGTAGTGATTAATATAAACATCATGGATTATATAATGGAGGAGGGTAGAGGATATGTAGTGATTAATATAAACATCATGGATTATATAATGGAGGAGGGTAGAGGATATGTGGTGATTAATATAAACATCATGGATTATATAATGGAGGATATAAACATCATGGATTATATAATGGAGGATATAACCACCATGGATTATATAATGGAGGAGGGTAGAGGATATCTGGTGATTCAAATGCAGGGGACAGAGTTCAATGCTGTGCGTCTTTTAATAGCACCAACGCACCACAGGGTGCTCACAAACGTTACGTTCCCAACCACAGGGAATCAAAAAGTACAATGGAAAAAATCAGGACCAGGCACTAACACGTACCTCTACAACAGAGCCGAAGATTACATAGAAATAATCCCGCACAACAACCAGGCGGGCTGCCTGTCTAATAAAGACAAACTAATTAAACATGAACAGGTGCTACCACTAAACGTACAAGGAGGGGGAGGAAAAACAATCAGTGGCAGCTAATAGGCCGGTGACGACGACCGCCGAGCGCCACCCGCCCGGGAAGGGGAAACACCCTCGGTCGGACTCGTGACAGTACCCCCCCCCCCCCCCCCTGACGCGCGGCTCCCGCAGCGCGCCGACACCGGCCTCGAGGTCGCCCCGGGGGACGAGGTGCAGGGCGATCCGGATGAAGGCGATGGAAATCCCTCAACATTGATGGATCCAAGATGTCCCCCACCGGTACCCAGCACCTCTCCTCCGGACCGTACCCCTCCCAGTCCACGAGGTACTGCAGGCCCCTCACCCGGCGTCTTGAGTCCAGAATGGCCCGGATCGTGTGCGCGGGGACCCCTCGATGTCCAGAGGGGGGGAGGGACCTCCGGCACCTCACTGTCCTGCAGGGGACCAGCTACCGCCGGCCTGAGGAGAGACACATGAAACGAGGGGTTAATACGATAATAGGAAGGGAGTTGTAATCGATAACACACCTCGTTTATTCTCCTCAGGACTTTAAAGGGCCCTACACACTGCGGACCCAGCTTCCGGCAGGGCAAGCGGAGAGGTAGGTTTTGGGTCGAGAGCCAGACCCTGTCCCCCGGTACAAACACGGGGGCCTCACTGCGGTGGCGGTCAGCACTCCTCTTCTGCCGTCCACTCGCTTGTCGTAGAGATTCCTGGACTGCCCTCCAGGTCTCCTTGGAGCGCTGTACCCATTCCTCCACCACAGGAGCCTCGGTCTGGCTCGGATGCCATGGTGCCAGGACCGGCTGGTACCCCAACACACACTGAAAAGGGGACACGTTAGTAGAGGAGTGGCGTAGTGAGTTCTGAGCCATTTCAGCCCAGGGAATGTATCGTGCCCACTCCCCTGGCCGATCCTGGCAATACAACCGCAGAAACCTACCCACCTCCTGGTTCATTCTCTCCACCTTCCCATTACTCTCGGGGTGATAACCGGAGGTCAGGCTGACAGAGACCCCCAAGCGTTCCATGAACGCTCTCCATACCCGAGACGTGAATTGGGGGCCCCGATTCACGATGTCCTCCGGCACCCCGTAGTGCCGAAAGACATGGGTGAATAATGCCTCCGCAGTCTGTAGGCCTGTAGGGATACCGGGCAACGGGAGGAGACGGCAGGACTTAGAGAACCGATCCACAATCACTAGAACCGTGGTGTTCCCCTGAGACGGCGGAAGATCGGTCAGGAAATCTATGGACAGATGTGACCATGGCCGCTGTGGAACGGGGAGGGGTTGTAGCTTCCCTCTAGGAAGGTGCCTAGGAGCCTTACTCTGAGCGCACACTGAACAGGAGGAGACATAACCCTTAACGTCCTTAGCCAACGTAGGCCACCAATACCTCCCCTGAAGGCTCCCCACTGTCCTCGTCACCCCAGGGTGACCCGAGGAGGGTAGGACGTGAGCCCACCGAATCAGTTTGTCCCAGCGCGGGTTCAGCCCGTAACGCCCGCTTGATGTCCGAGTCCACCTCCCATACCACTGGGGCTACCAGCATTGAGGCGGGAAGGATGGGAGTAAAGGCGGGACAGTGCGTCAGCCTTCACGTTCTGGGAGCCCGGTCTATAAGACAAAGTAAACCGGAAACGGGTGAAGAATATGGCCCACCTTGCCTAACGTGGGTTAAGTCTCCTAGCTGCCCGAATATACTCCAGATTCTGGTGGTCAGTCCAGATGAGAAAAGGGTGCTTAGCCCCCTCAAGCCAGTGTCTCCACACCTTCAGAGCTCTAACCACCGCTAGCAACTCCCGGTCCCCCACATCATAGTTACGCTCCGCTGGGCTGAGCTTCCTTGAGAAGAAAGCGCAGGGGCGGAGTTTTGGTGGCGTACCCGAGCGCTGTGATAGCACGGCACCCACCCCAGCCTCGGACGTGCCCACCTCCACTATGAATGCTAGAGAGGGGTCCGGATGTGCCAACACGGGCGCATCAGAGTCGGCCAATTACGCACGGCCCTAATGCGGTCACCCTCCATCACTACCCCCGAGGTGGAAATGCGATATCCCAGAAAAGAGACGGTTCGTTTAGAGAACACGCAGTATAGGTCATGCTCCAGCAGTCTACCAAGCACCTTGCGCACCAGAGACACATGTGCGGTACACATGCGCATGTCATCGATATAAACAACCACTCCCTGCCCGCACAGGTCCCTGAGAATCTCGTCTACAAAGGATTGAAAAACGGCTGGAGCATTTTTTAACCCATACGGCATGACGAGCTCGTCTCCCTTCCGAATACGCACCAGACTATACACGCTCCTGGGATCCAGTTTTGTGAAGAACTGCACTCAGTGGAACGATTCCACCGCCTTAGCGATGAGAGGTAGAGGGTAACTATACCCCACTGTGATGGCGTTTAGACCTCTATAATCGAAACACGGACGCAAACCTCCCTCCTTTTTCCTCACAAAAAAGAAACTTGAGGAGACGGGTGAAATGGAGGGCCGAATGTACCCCTGTCCCAGCGACTCCGTGACATATGTCTCCATTGCCAACGTCTCCTCCTGGGACAGCGGGTACACGTGACTCTTGGGAAGCGCAGCGTCTACCTGGAGATCTATCTTACAATCCCTTCCCGGTCGATAAGGTGGTAATTTAGTCGCTTTCACTTTACTGAAAGCGATTGCCAAATCGGCATACTCGGGGGGAATGCACACCGTGGAACCCTGGTCTGGACTCTCCACCGACGTGGCACCGATGGAAACTCCCAAACACCTTCCAGAACACTCCTCTGACCACCCCTGGAGAACCCCCTGTCTCCACGAAATTTTAGGATTGTGCCGGGCCAGCCAGGGAGTCCCCAGCACCACTGGAAACGCAGGCGAATCAATAATAAAGAAACTCATACGCTCCCTATGATTCCCCTGCGTCACCATGTCCAGTGGGACCGTGGTCTCCCTGACCATCCCTGACCCTAATGGCCGGCTATCTAGGGAGTGCACGGGGAAAGGAGAATCTATCGGCACCAGTGGAACCCCTAACTTAAGGGCGAGTCCGCGATCCATAAAGTTCCCAGCTGCGCCTGAATCGACTAGCGCCCTATGCTGGGAAGAGGGAAAAAAGTGAAGGAAAAAGGTTAAGACAAACATGTGGCCAACAAGGTGTTCTGGGTGAGTTTGATGCTGACTCACCTGGGGTGACCGAGAAGCGTTCCGCCTGCCATCTCTACTCTCAGACGGACCCCCCCAGCACCGATCAGACGTGTGTCCTCTCCGACCACAGTTGGTGCAGGGAAGGCCTCCTCCTCCGGTACCCCTCGGCGCAGCCCCTCCCAACTCCATAGGAATGGGAGCGGAGGGGCTGGGTGGTGGAACGCACAGAACCCTCTCTGAACGCCCACGGGCAGCCAGCAGATTATCCAGTCGAATGGACATGTCAATCAGCTGATCCAGTGACAGCGTGGTGTCCCGACACGCTAACTCCCGGCGGACGTCCTCTCGGAGACTACACCTGTAGTGGTCCATAAGGGAACTCCAGCGCGTAATCCTGGGCGCTCCTCCTCTCCTGCCTGAGATGAAATAGTCGTTCTCCCACCGCTCGGCCGTAGGAAAACTCTGTGTAGTGTAGTGAGTCTGGGCCATTCCAGACTGCGTTCGCCCAGTCCAGAGCACGACCCGTGAGTCAGAAGATGAGGACACTCACCCTCTCTGATCCTGAGGGAGTGGGTCTGATGGTGGCCAGGTATAGCTCCAGCTGAAGCAGAAACCCCTGGCAACCCGCCACCGCTCCATCATAAGCCCTCGGTAGCGTCAGACGGAGGGTGCTGGAGTCGGGAGATGGGGAGTCCGGCACCGTGGGTGCCGAAGGTGGAGAGAGGAGACCACTCCTCTCCCATCTGTCCATTCTCTCCATCACTTGATCCATCGCGGATCCGATCCGATGGAGGACGGTGGTGTGGTGGAGAACCCGTTCCTCCATCGATGGGAGAGGGTTGGCTGCTGCTCCTGCTGACTCCATTCAATTTGATAGGTGCGGGATTCTGTAATGCTTCGGGTGTCGTGGGTGTGGAGTCAAATGCAGGAGACAGAGTTCAATGCTGTGCGTCTTTTAATAGCACCACAGAGTGCTCACAAAAGTTACGTTCCCAACCACAGGGAATCAAAAAGTACAATGGAAAAAATCACAACCAGGCACTAACACATACCTCTACAACAGAGCCGAAGGTTACATAGAAATAATCCCGCACAACAACCAGGCGGGCCGGCTGTCTAATAAAGACAAACTAATTAAACATGAACAGGTGCTACCACTAAACATACAAGGAGGGGGAGGAAAAACAATCAGTGGCAGCTAATAGGCCGGTGACACGACCGCCGAGCGCCACCCGCCCGGGAAGGGGAAACACCCTCGGTCGGACTCATGACATCAACAGTCATTTAGTGATGTACTGTTAGTTCAGAACACCAACATCAGGTCCAGATATTATTATCATTATGTTATTATTATCTATATTATGACATACTGATTTCAATAAACCTACCAACATAACTCACATGAAACTAAATACTGCTGTTTTAAGTGTAACCAAAATTATCCCATTTGGTTTTTGTTAGTCCAATTTAAAACATTGATATTTTCGATAGTTTAATAGTTAAAGTAATTTAAATTATTCAGAAAAGCGTGTTCTCGGAAGCTGATAGGCTGAGATATAGAGGCACCTCCCTCTGTTCCTCCCTGTCTGTCTCCTTATTGGTGGGTCCTGCAGCCTCTCCTCTCCTCACACTCCAACCCTGCTCATCTCTCAGCTGGACAGTAAGGGCCGTTCACACCTCACACTGACAACATGCTGGGGACACTCTGCACTCTCTTCACTGCTCTAACATGTAAGGAGTCTGACTTCCTGGAGGTTTTACTTCCTGGTTTATTAATAATGAGTCTGTATGTTTCTCTTTACTTCATGTCATCTTCTTATTTCCCAGGTGTCAGTGGTGTGACTGTGGTGACACAGAAGCCTCCTGTTGTGACAGTGAGGAAAGGAGAGATGGCCACTATGGACTGTAACCTGGGGACAGTTCAGGATAATACTCGTTGGTATAAACAGGTTCCAGGAGGAGTTCCTCAGTACGTGTTAAGGTGGTACCACACTGGTTGGAGCTCTGTAAAATATGGTTCTGGTTTCTCCTCTCCTAAATTCACATCTAATCATCAGTCTAAATCAGATTATCGTTTGATTATTAACACTGTGGAGGAGACAGACTCAGCAGTGTATTACTGTCAGGCATGGGACCACTCTGTTAAAGTGCACGTATCACAGTGATATACACCATGACAAAAACCTCCTCACCAAACACACTCACTTCTGCTTTCAGATGTTCTGAATATAAACACTAAATGAATGTCAAGTCATCCTGAACCAGTGTGTCTGCAGTAGGAGAACATTCCATGCTTGTGTTTTACACAAAACCCTTCACACATTTAGTAGAATGTTGTCATTAACAATTACACCTAGTTGTCACAAAGCATGAATGATAAAGTGATATTCCAGAAGGTTCAGTCCTAACAGAAGACTCCATGTATCAGACAACCTCCATGATAGTCAGTCTGTAATAACAGTGAGCAAAGGAGAGATGGCCACTATGGACTGTAACCTGGGGACTGTTCAGAATAGTGCTGCTCATTGGTATAAACAGGTTCCAGGAGGAGTTCCTCAGTTTGTTTTACAGTGGTACTACTATAAATGGACCTCTGTAAAATATGGTTCTGGTTTCTCCTCTCCTAAATTCACATCTAATCATTAGTCTATATCTGATTATAGTTTGATTATTAATCATGTGGAGGAGGAAGACTCATCAGTGTATTATTGTAACACAAAAGACTACTATGTTGGCGAGTGGGCATCACAATGACATACACTATGACAAAAACCTCCTCCCCAAATACACTCACAAATACACTCACTGCTTCGTGGTAGAGGGGTGAACTCTAAGAAACAGCAGTTGATCAGTGATTATTATAACATTATATACATGACACAATGGGAGATCTGGAAATGGAAGAACCATCCATTACTACATGTCAAAAAGATTATAAAACGATTGTAAAAAGAGATTTAGTCATTCTTGACGTAATCATCATCAAGTGAAGACTGCATCATATGGATAGTGCTTTAACTGATGGATTTAAAAGGACCAGACACAAACAGCAGAATATGATGCTATACAATATACTGTTACTTCATAGAGAGGAACTCTAGAAAAGCCTGAGATGTTTGTAGAGAGAAGCTCTGTCTGAATGGGATGTTTCAGTTCCTGTCCTCTCAGTAGAGAGAGTGAAGCCCTGTCTTAATGGGATGGTTCAGTTCCTGTCCTCTCAGTAGAGAGAGTGAAGCTCTGTCTGAATGGGATGGTTCAGTTCCTGTCCTCTCAGTAGTGAGAGTGAAGCTCAGTCTGGATGGGATGGTTCAGTTCCTGTCCTCTCAGTAGAGAGAGTGAAGCTCTGTCTGGATGGGATGGTTCAGTTCCTGTCCTCTCAGTAGTGAGAGTGAAGCTCAGTCTGGATGGGATGGTTATATATATATATATATATATTTTAAATGTTTTTTAAAATAAAATGTCATTTATATTCACTGATTTAATATTTTGCACCTGCTTTAATCCTGTCTCCTATGTTTGTAAATGACTTATGAAACAGTTTGATGACAGTGTGAATGTTGGTCTGCTCTGTTCATGTTTTATCATTCTCATCTTGTGTTTCTGTTGTCTGTATAACTCAATGTAAAGGAGATCTTTCATCTTAAAGTGTTTTATCATTCTCATCTTGTGTTTCTGTTGTCTACATAGCCGTCTTTGTATCAAAGATAATTGTGTAGTCTAGAGCGATTTCCTAGGTTAGCTAGCCAGCTATTGTCGTTCTTTTAACGCAACGTAACGTAATCAACACTGCTAGCTAGCCAGCTAGCCCCGAATAGCAGCACAGTAGAAACTATTACACTCAACGGAACAACTTGATTAGTGTAGTGTCAACAACGCAGCCACTGCCAGCTAGCCTACATAGTCAACAACGCAGCCTCTGCCAGCTAGCCTACTTCAGCAGTACTGTATCATTTGAATCATTTTAGTCAATAAGATTCTTGCTGCGTAAAGCTTAACTTTCTGAACACTCGGGGCGTGTAGTCCACTTGTCATTCAATCTCCTTTGCATTAGCGTAGCCTCTTGTGTAGCCTGTCAACTATGTGTCTGTCTATCCCTGTTCTCTCTCTCTGCACAGACCATACAAACGCTCCACACCGCGTGGCGCAAGCCACACCTAATCTGGTGGTCCCAGCGCGCCGACCACGTGGGTTCAGGTCTCCGGTAGCCTCTGGAACTGCCGATCTGCGGCCAACAAAGGCAGAGAGTTCATCTCAGCCTATGCCTCCCTCCAGTCCCTCGACTTCTTGGCACTGACGGAAACATGGATCACCACAGACAACACTGCTACTCCTACTGCTCTCTCTTCGTCTCTTCGAACCTTGGCGTGATCCTGGACAACACCCTGTCGTTCTCAACTAACATCAAGGCGGTGGCCCGTTCCTGTAGGTTCATGCTCTACAACATCCGCAGAGTACGACCCTGCCTCACACAGGAAGCGGCGCAGGTCCTAATCCAGGCACTTGTCATCTCCCGTCTGGATTACTGCAACTCGCTGTTGGCTGGGCTCCCTGCCTGTGCCATTAAACCCCTACAACTCATCCAGAACGCCGCAGCCCGTCTGGTGTTCAACCTTCCCAAGTTCTCTCACGTCACCCCGCTCCTCCGCTCTCTCCACTGGCTTCCAGTTGAAGCTCGCATCCGCTACAAGACCATGGTGCTTGCCTACGGAGCTGTGAGGGGAACGGCACCTCAGTACCTCCAGGCTCTGATCAGGCCCTACACCCAAACAAGGGCACTGCGTTCATCCACCTCTGGCCTGCTCGCCTCCCTACCACTGAGGAAGTACAGTTCCCGCTCAGCCCAGTCAAAACTGTTCGCTGCTCTGGCCCCCAATGGTGGAACAAACTCCCTCACGACGCCAGGACAGCGGAGTCAATCACCACCTTCCGGAGACACCTGAAACCCCACCTCTTTAAGGAATACCTAGGATAGGATAAAGTAATCCCTCTCACCCCCCCTTAAAAGATTTAGATGCACTACTGTTCCACTGGATGTCATAAGGTGAATGCACCAATTTGTAAGTCGCTCTGGATAAGAGCGTCTGCTAAATGACTTAAATGTAAATGTA
>NW_027035845.1:5000-11788 GCF_034236695.1 Oncorhynchus nerka
TGTCACTGGAAGGGTTTGAGTTGCCCAGAAAGCCCTGTCTGTACCTCTGGAAGGGTTTGAGTTTCTTAGAAAGCCCTGTCTGTACCTCTGGAAGGTTTTGAGTTTCTCAGAAAGCCCTGTCTGTACCTCTGGAAGGGATTGAGTTTCTTAGAAAGCCCTGTCTGTACCTCTGGAAGGGATTGAGTTTCTTAGAAAGCCCTGTCTGTCACTGGACGGGTTTGAATTGCCCAGAAAGCCCTGTCTGTAACTGGAACGGTTTGAGTTGCTCAGAAAGCCCTGTCTGTACCTCTGGAAGGGTTTGAGTTGATTAGAAAGCCCCGTCTGTACCTCTGGAAGGGTTTGAGTTGATTAGAAAGCCCCGTCTGTACCTCTGGAAGGGTTTGAGTTGATTAGAAAGCCCTGTCTGTACCTCTGGAAGGGATTGAGTTTCCCAGAAAGCCCTGTCTGTACCTCTGGAAGGGATTGAGTTCCTAGAAAGCCCTGTCTGTACCTCTGGAAGGGATTGAGTTTCTTAGAAAGTCTCTGTCTGTACCTCCCGGAAGGTTTTGAATTGCTTAGAAAGCCCTGTCTGTACCTTCTGAAGGGTTTGAGTTGCTTAGAAAGCCCTGTCTGTACCTCTGAAGGGTTTGAGTTGATTAGAAAGCCCTGTCTATACCTCTGGAAGGTTTGAGTTGAATAGAAAGCCCTGTCTGTACTCTCTGGAAGGGTTTGAGTTGATTAGAAAGCCCTGTCTGTACCTCTGGAAGGGTTTGAGTTGCCCAGAAAGCCCTGTCTGTCACTGGAAGGGTTTGAGTTGCCCAGAAAGCCCTGTCTGTACCTCTGGAAGGTTTTGAGTTGCTTGCGGAGCACGCTCTCCAGGTTGAGGACCTTCTGCATCAGTAGACACTTGACAGCCGTCTCCTCTCTGCTGGCCGGGCTACGCTGGGCCGTCTGCCTCCATACACGGATTTCATGCCTCAGCTCTAGGAACGCAAACACACAACAATACATGTCACTGAAAAGTACTGACAGGTCTATCAACATCTAGATGTTTTGACTGAACAAAAGAGTATGTTCACTCAGAGCATCCTGTTAGTTGGTCTTTCCTGTGTTGCTGTTTTTAGTTGATCTGCTGTCCGGGTTGTGAGGCAGCAGTAGGTCTGTTGTTGTTGATAACCAGCAGACACGGTGATGGATGTGCTCAGAGCCTCATCTGGCCTGTATAACTCATCTAACTCAAGCTGTGAAGCTGTTTCAAGTCATTACTGTGTTGGGCCCTGAGAGAGCAGAGGCACCTGTCCAGTCACTACACCACCACAACTAGTCCTGTTACTATCACTACTAGTCCTGTTACTATACTACCACCACTAGTCCTGTTACTATACTACCACCACTAGTCCTGTTACTACCACCACTAGTCCTGTCACTATACTACCACCACTAGTCCTGTTACTATACTACCACCACTAGTCCTGTTACTATACTACCACCACTAGTCATGGTACTACCACTACTAGTCCTGTCACTACCACTACTAGTCCTGTTACTACCACCACTAGTCCTGTTACTATACTACTACCACTAGTCCTGTTACTATACTACCACTACTAGTCCAGTTACTACCACCACTAGTCCTGTTACTATACTACCACCACTAGTCCTGTCACTATACTACCACCACTAGTCCTGTTACTACCACTACTAGTACTGTCACTCATACTACCACTACTAGTCCTGTTAATATACTACCACTACTAGTCCTGTTACTATACTACCACCACTAGTCCTGTCACTATACTACCACTACTAGTCCAGTTACTACCACCACTAGTTCAGTTACTACCACTACTAGTTCAGTTACTACCACTACTAGTCCTGTCACTATACTACCACCACTAGTTCAGTTACTACCACTACTAGTTCAGTTACTACCACCACTAGTTCAGTTACTACCACTACTAGTCATGTTACTATACTACCACCACTAGTCATGTTACTATACTACCACCACTAGTGTCCTGTTACAACCACTACTAGTCCTGTTACTACCACTACTAGTCCTGTCACTATACTACCACCACTAGTTCAGTTACTACCACTACTAGTTCAGTTACTACCACTACTAGTCCTGTCACCATACTACCACTACTAGTTCAGTTACTACCACCACTAGTCCTGTTACTACCACTACTAGTCCTGTCACTATACTACCACCACTAGTTCAGTTACTACCACTACTAGTTCAGTTACTACCACCACTAGTCCTGTTACTACCACTACTAGTCCTGTTACTATACTACCACTACTAGTCCTGTTACTACCACTAATAGTCCTGTTACTATACTACCACCACTAGTCCTTGTTACTATACTACCACTACTAGTCCTATTACTACCACTACTAGTCCTGTTACTACCACTACTAGTCATGTTACTATACTACCACTACTAGTCCTGTTACTACCACTACTAGTCCTGTTACCATACTACCACCACTAGTCCTGTTACTATACTACCACTACTAGTCCTGTTACTACCATCACTAGTCCTGTTACGACCACTACTAGTCCTGTTACTACCACTACTAGTCCTGTTACTACCACTACTAGTCCTGCTCACTATACTACCACTACTAGTCCTGTTACTACCACTACTAGTCCTGTTACATACTACCACTACTAGTCCTGTTACTACCACTACTAGTCCTGTTACTACCACCACTAGTCCTGTCACTATACTACCACTACTAGTCATGCTACCACCACTACTAGTCCTGTCACTATACTACCACTACTAGTCCTGTTACCACCACTTCAATAGTCCTGTCACATACTACCACCACTAGTCCTGTCACTATACTACCACTACTAGTCCTGTCACCATACTACCACTACTAGTCCTGTTACTATACTACCACTACTAGTCCAGTTACTACCACCACTAGTAGTCCATAATTACTATACTACCACCACTAGTCCTGTCACTATACTACCACCACTAGTCCTGTTACTACCACTACTAGTACTGTCACTATACTACCACTACTAGTCCTGTTACTACTACCACTACTAGTCCTGTTGGCTGATACCAATAATTACTCAGTCCTGTCACTATACTACCACTACTAGTCCAGTTACTACCACCACTAGTTCAGTTACTACCACTACTAGTTCAGTTACTACCACTACTAGTCCTGTCACTATACTACCACCACTAGTTCAGTTACTACCACTACTAGTTCAGTTACTACCACTCACTAGTTCAGTTACTACCACTACTAGTCATGTTACTATATCATCACCTCACTAGTCCTGTTACTACACTACCACCACTAGTCCTGTTACAACCACTACTAGTCCTGTTACTACCACTACAAGTCCTGTCACTACACTACCACCACTAGTTCAGTTACTACCACTACTAGTTCGATTACTACCACTACTAGTCCTGTCACTATACTACCACTACTAGTTCGATTACTTGCCACCGCTGAGATCATATTCACTGCCACTGCTAGTCCTGTCGCACATACCACCACTAGTTCAGTTACTACCACTACTAGTTCAGTTACTACCACCACTAGTCCTGTTACTACCACTACTAGTCCTGTTACTATACTACCACTACTAGTCCTGTTACTACCACTAATAGTCCTGTTACTATACTACCACCACTAGTCCTGTTACTATACTACCACTACTAGTCCTATTACTACCACTACTAGTCCTGTTACTACCACTACTAGTCCTGTTACTATACTACCACTACTAGTCCTGTTACTACCACTACTAGTCCTGTTACTATACTACCACCACTAGTCCTGTTACTATACTACCACTACTAGTCCTGTTACTACCACTACTAGTCCTGTTACGACCACTACTAGTCCTGTTACTACCACTACTAGTCCTGTTACTACCACTACTAGTCCTGTCACTATACTACCACTACTAGTCCTGTTACTACCACTACTAGTCCTGTTACTATACTACCACTACTAGTCCTGTTACTACCACTACTAGTCCTGTTACTACCACCACTAGTCCTGTCACTATACTACCACTACTAGTCATGTTACCACCACTACTAGTCCTGTCACTATACTACCACTACTAGTCCTGTTACCACCACTAATAGTCCTGTCACTATACTACCACCACTAGTCCTGTTACTACCACTACTAGTCCTGTTACTATACTACCACTACTAGTCCTGTTACTACCACTAATAGTCCTGTTACTATACTACCACCACTAGTCCTGTTACTATACTACCACTACTAGTCCTATTACTACCACTACTAGTCCTGTTACTACCACTACTAGTCCTGTTACTATACTACCACTACTAGTCCTGTTACTACCACTACTAGTCCTGTTACTATACTACCACCACTAGTCCTGTTACTATACTACCACTACTAGTCCTGTTACTACCACTACTAGTCCTGTACTACCACTAGTCCGTACTACCACTACTAGTCCTGTCACTATACTACCACTACTAGTCATGTTACCACCACTACTAGTCCTGTCACTATACTACCACTACTAGTCCTGTTACCACCACTAATAGTCCTGTCACTATACTACCACCACTAGTCCTGTCACTATACTACCACCACTAGTCCTGTTACTACCACTACTAGTACTGTCACTATACTACCACTACTAGTCCTGTTACTATACTACCACTACTAGTCCTGTTACTATACTACCACCACTAGTCCTGTCACTATACTACCACTACTAGTCCAGTTACTACCACCACTAGTTCAGTTACTACCACTACTAGTTCAGTTACTACCACTACTAGTCCTGTCACTATACTACCACCACTAGTTCAGTTACTACCACTACTAGTTCAGTTACTACCACCACTAGTTCAGTTACTACCACTACTAGTCATGTTACTATACTACCACCACTAGTCCTGTTACTATACTACCACCACTAGTCCTGTTACAACCACTACTAGTCCTGTTACTACCACTACTAGTCCTGTCACTATACTACCACCACTAGTTCAGTTACTACCACTACTAGTTCAGTTACTACCACTACTAGTCCTGTCACTATACTACCACTACTAGTTCAGTTACTACCACCACTAGTCCTGTTACTACCACTACTAGTCCTGTCACTATACTACCACCACTAGTTCAGTTACTACCACTACTAGTTCAGTTACTACCACCACTAGTCCTGTTACTACCACTACTAGTCCTGTTACTATACTACCACTACTAGTCCTGTTACTACCACTAATAGTCCTGTTACTATACTACCACCACTAGTCCTGTTACTATACTACCACTACTAGTCCTATTACTACCACTACTAGTCCTGTTACTACCACTACTAGTCCTGTTACTATACTACCACTACTAGTCCTGTTACTACCACTACTAGTCCTGTTACTATACTACCACCACTAGTCCTGTTACTATACTACCACTACTAGTCCTGTTACTACCACTACTAGTCCTGTTACGACCACTACTAGTCCTGTTACTACCACTACTAGTCCTGTTACTACCACTACTAGTCCTGTTACTACCACTACTAGTCCTGTTACTACCACCACTAGTCCTGTCACTATACTACCACTACTAGTCCTGTACTACCACTACTAGTCCTGCTATACTACCACCACTAGTCCTGTCACTATACTACCACTACTAGTCCTGTTACTATACTACCACCACTAGTCCTGTCACTACTACCATACTACCACCACTAGTTCAGTTACTACCACTACTAGTTCAGTTACTACCACTACTAGTCCTGTCACTATACTACCACCACTAGTTCAGTTACTACCACTACTAGTTCAGTTACTACCACCACTAGCTGTCAGTATACTACCACTACTAGTCCTGTTACTATACTACCACTACTAGTCCTGTCATATACTACCACCACTAGTCCTGTCACTATACTACCACTACTAGTCCTGTACTATACTACCACCACTAGTTCAGTTACTACCACCACTAGTTCAGTTACTACCACTACTAGTCCTGTCACTATACTACCACCACTAGTTCAGTTACTACCACTACTAGTTCAGTTACTACCACCACTAGTCCTGTTACTACCACTACTAGTCCTGTTACTATACTACCACTACTAGTCCTGTTACTATACTACCACCACTAGTCCTGTTACTATACTACCACTACTAGTCCTGTTACTACCACTACTAGTCCTGTACTATACTACCACTACTAGTCCTGTTACTATACTACCACTACTAGTCCTGTTACTACCACTACTAGTCCTGTTACTATACTACCACCACTAGTCCTGTTACATACCACTACTAGTCCTGTTTACTACCACTACTAGTCCTGTTACGACCACTACTAGTCCTGTTACTACCACTACTAGTCCTGTTACTACCACTACTAGTCCTGTCACTATACTACCACTACTAGTCCTGTCTATACTACCACTACTAGTCCTGTTACTACCACTACTAGTCCTGTTACTATACTACCACTACTAGTCCTGTCACTATACTACCACTACTAGTCCTGTTACTACCACTACTAGTCCTGTCACTATACTACCACTACTAGTCCATGTTACTACCACTACTAGTCCTGTCACTATACTACCACTACTAGTCCTGTTACCTACCACTACTAGTCCTGTCACTATACTACCACCACTAGTCCTGTCACTATACTACCACTACTAGTCCTGTTACTACCACTACTAGTCCTGTTACTACCACTACTAGTCCTGTTACTACCACTACTAGTCCTGTCACTATACTACCACTACTAGTCCTGTTACTATACTA
>NW_027035846.1:0-11790 GCF_034236695.1 Oncorhynchus nerka
TCATTATACAGTAACCCAGGTAGTAACAGATCATTATCCAGTAACCCAACTGTCCAGGTAGTAACAGATCATTAACCAGTAACCCAGGTAGTAACAGACCATTATACAGTAACCCAACTGTCCAGGTAGTAACAGATCATTATACAGTAACCCAACTGTCCAGGTAGTAACAGATCATTATACAGTAACCCAACTGTCCAGGTAGTAACAGACCATTATCCAGTAACCCAACTGTCCAGGTAGTAACAGACCATTATACAGTAACCCAGATAGTAACAGATCATTATACAGTAACCCAGATAGTAACAGATCATTAACCAGTAACCCAGATAGTAACAGATCATTATACAGTAACCCAACTGTCCAGGTAGTAACAGATCATTATCCAGTAACCCAACTGTCTAGGTAGTAACAGACCATTATACAGTAACCCAGGTAGTAACAGATCATTATACAGTAACCCAACTGTCCAGGTAGTAACATATCATTATACAGTAACCCAACTGTCCAGATAGTAACAGACCATTATCCAGTAACCCAACTGTCCAGGTAGTAACAGATCATTATCCAGTAACCCAGGTAGTAACAGATCATTATCCAGTAACCCAGGTAGTAACAGATCATTATCCAGTAACCCAGGTAGTAACAGATCATTATACAGTAACCCAACTGTCCAGGTAGTAACAGATCATTATACAGTAACCCAACTGTCCAGGTAGTAACAGATCATTATCCAGTAACCCAGGTAGTAACAGATCATTATCCAGTAACCCAGGTAGTAACAGATCATTATCCAGTAACCCAGGTAGTAACAGATCATTATCCAGTAACCCAGGTAGTAACAGACCATTATACAGTAACCCAGGTAGTAACAGATCATTATCCAGTAACCCAGGTAGTAACAGATCATTATACAGTAACCCAGATAGTAACAGATCATTATCCAGTAACCCAGGTAGTAACAGATCATTATACAGTAATCCAACTGTCCAGGTAGTAACAGATCATTATACAGTAACCTTTCCACCCAGGAAGATCCACTAGCCAATTGCTACTTGGAATACAAAATACACCACAGTCTGCATTTGAAGATGAGAATGCTTCATATATCAACCATGACCCTAATACTGCTGGCAAAAAGTAAAACCTTTCTCGCATGAACTACTATAAAATTCAATGTAGAAAGAAGCCTGTTGTAGTTCAAAGAAAGATTCTGTATTAAATACAATAGAAAACAAAGCTGTTTAATGTTACCATTCGGGGGGTGCGTCACCTGGGTGGGTTGATTCACTGTTGTGGTCAGCCTGTCTGGGTTGGCGCCCCCCCCTTGGGTTGTGCCGTGGCGGAGATCTTTGTGGGCTATACTCGGCCTTGTCTCAGGATGGTAAGTTGGTGGTTGAAGATATCCCTCTAGTGGTGTGGGGGCTATGCTTTGGCAAAGTGGGTGGGATTAAATCCTTCCTGTTTGGCCCTGTCCGGGGGTGTCCTCGGATGGGGCCACAGTGTCTCCTGACCCCTCCTGTCTCAGCCTCCAGTATTTATGCTGCAGTAGTTTATGTGTCCCGGGGGATAGGGTCAGTTTGTTATATCTGGAGTACTTCTCCTGTCCTATTCGGTGTCCTGTGAATCTAAGTGTGCGTTCTCTAATTCTCTCCTTCTCTCTTCTTTCTCTCTCTCGGAGGACCTGAGCCCTAGGACCATGCCCAGGACTACCTGACATGATGACTCCTTGCTGTCCCCAGTCCACCTGGCCATGCTGCTGCTCCAGCTTCAACTGGCCTGGGCCCTAGGACCATGTCCCAGGACTACCTGACATGATGACTCCTTGCTGTCCCCAGTCCACCTGGCCATGCTGCTGCTCCAGTTTCAACTGTTCTGCCTTATTATTATTCGACCATGCTGGTCATTTATGAACATTTGAACATCTTGGCCACGTTCTGTTATAATCTCCACCGGCACAGCCAGAAGAGGACTGGCCACCCCACATATGCTCTTCTAATTCTCTCTTTCTTTCTCTCTCTCGGAGGACCTGAGCCCTAGGACCGCACCCCAGGACTACCTGACATGACACTCCTGCTGTCCCCAGTCCACCCCTGACTGTGCTGCTGCTCCAGTTTCAACTGTTCTGCCTTATTATTATTCGACCATGCTGGTCATTTATGAACATTTGAACATCTTGGTCATGTTCTGTTATAATATCTACCCGGCACAGCCAGAAGAGGACTGGCCACCCCACATAGCCTGGTTCCTCTAGGTTTCTTCCTAGGTTTTGGCCTTTCTAGGGAGTTTTTTCCTAGCCACCGTGCTTTTACACCTGCATTGTTTGCTGTTTGGGGTTTTAGGCTGGGTTTCTGTACAGCACTTTGAGATATCAGCTGATGTACGAAGGGCTATATAAATAAATTTGATTTGATTTGATTCACACAATACCTCATATTTGCAATTACAATTCACCAATTAGGACACACAGTAACACACTTAGTGAAAGACCTGCTGGTAATAATGATGCCAATAAACCCTCCAGTTTGGACATAACAGCCTTAGTGAAAGACCTGCTGGTAATAATGATGCCAATAAACCTCCAGTTTGGACATAACAGCCTTAGTGAAAGACCTGCTGGTAATAATGATGCCAATAAACCCTCCAGTTTGGACATAACAGCCTTAGTGAAAGACCTGCTGGTAATAATGATGCCAATAAACCCTACAGTTTGGACATAACAGCCTTAGTGAAAGACCTGCTGGTAATAATGATGCCAATAAACCCTCCAGTTTGGACATGAACGGCCTTGGTGAAAGACCTGCTGGTAATAATGATGCCAATAAACCCTCCAGTTTGGACATAACAGCTTTAGTGAAAGACCTGCTGGTAATAATGATGCCAATAAACCCTCCAGTTTGGGTCAATAGACACAGACCTTAAGCAACACCAAGCTAAAACACATCAACAGACTGCAGACACACATCCTGGATTAGCTAAGCAGAGGTTGTATCTATTCCTATTTAGTGCACAACTATAACATGGCACACAATTCCCTATTAAGTGCATTACTTTAGGACCAGAGCTCTGTGGGCCGTGGTTAAAAGTGGCAATGGGGTGCATTTCAGCCAGGCATCACAGGAGTTTGTTTACCTGGGCCAGGTGGAGACAGGCTAAAGGGATCTTGATAGGTGACAGTTGGAACAGGGCGGAGGGGATGGATGAACGAGGGAGAGCAGGAGGAGAGGACGAAGGCCCTGGAGTCTGGAGGGGTCTGATTCCAAGGCTGTCATGGCGGCAGCTGCCAGAGATCCTCTTGTTCCTGCCCGCTCTCTTGATAGCCACAGGACAACCTGGAGAAAGAGAGAGAGAGAGAGAGAGAGAGAGAGGGGAGGAAGGGAGAGACAGAGAGACAGACAAGAGAGAGAGAGAGAGAGAGAGAGAGAGAGAGAGAGAGAGAGAGAGAGAGAGAAATAGAGAGACAGAGAGACAGAGAGAGAGAGAGAGAGAGAGAGAGAAGAGAACAGAGAGAGACAGAGAGAGAGAGAGAGAGAGAGAGAGTGAGAGAAAATAGAGAGAGAGAGAGAGAAGGAGAGAGAGAAATAGAGAGACAGAGAGAGAGAGAGAGAGAGAGAGAGAGAGAGAGAGAGAACAGAGAGAGAGACAGAGAGAGAGAGAGAGAGAGAGAGAGAGAGAGTGAGAGAAATAGAGAGAGAGAGAGAGAGAGAGAGAGAGAGAACAGAGGACAGAGGACAGAGAATTACTAATTAACCCCTTCTCTACCTAACTGCTCTCTCTCTCTCTTTCGCTCTCTGTCTCTCTCTGTTCCCACCATCAAAGGGAGAAAGGTTTAGTCCCAGAATAATGATGATGAAGGTTCGACCTATGAGCAGGGGATCATTTCAAAGAGAGGCCAAAACATGCTAGTGACAGTAGAGGTTTAGTTAATAAGTATAATAAGTTAATGAGTTGGTATATTCATATAGTCAGTCATGGGGTTGATGTAGCTTGACAGAAAATAACCTGTACGATATCAACATGTCATATTTCAGTTCTGGGTGTGCTTCCCAAATGACACTCTATTTTCAATATAGTGCACTACTTTCGACCATGGCTCATAGGGTTGGGTCAAAAGTAGTGCACTATATAGGAATAGGGTACAATTTGTGAGTAAAAAAAAACTGGATAAATCATCAGGTTCTCGTGCATATTAAAAGGCATTAAAAAGGGGGGGGGGGGGGGTCGGTCCCAAACAACACCCTATGCCCTATCACCAGAGCCCTATGGACAACATAGGGAACAGGGAGCCATTTAGGACACACGCACTGTCTCAGTACTACTGAAGGAATCGTTGTCCTGGATGAAGCATGGCTCTATCTTTGTATGTTGATTTAGATGGCTGCCGTGCCAACACTGTGGCTTTTCATCACCAGGCTCAAAGCGTTATGCTGGATGCCCGTCCCAAATGGAACCCTATTCCCTATGGGGCTCTGGTTAAAAGTAGTGCACTATATAGGGAATAGGGTGCCGTTTGAGACCTAGCCAGGGTGTATCAGACAGCAGCTAGCGCCTAGCGCCCTAGCATGATGTGGTGGAGCTTACAACTGGAGCCAGCGAAGGAAGATAATCACAAGTAAGCCTACGCACACATGGAATCTGTGTCCTGTAGGAAGGGTGTTAAACCTCTCTCTCTCTCTCTCTCTCTCTCTCTCTCTCTCTCTCTCTCTCTCTCTCTCTCTCTCTCTCTCTCTCTCTCTCTCTCTCTCTCTCTCTCTCTCTCTCTCTCTCTCTCTCTCTCTCTCTCTCAGGATGTTAAATCCACCAGCAGCAGTAGCATCTCATCTCTGCTATCTCTCTCTCAACAGCCAGCAGCTGCTCAAACATCAGGATAATCAGGATAACACATACATGTACATCAAATGCTAAATGTACTTTAATTTGAATAACAGATGAGGTTACTAGGCTTCAAACCCAGTAGAGCCCCATGACGAGCTGCATCTCAAATCCAACATTAGTTCTGTTTAAAACATTCACGGCTACGGGTCAAATGTTGCTCATGACGCTGCAGTCCTCCTCTCACTGTATAGTGATCATATTGTTCTGTTGCTCATGACGCTGCAGTCCTCCTCTCACTGTATAGTGATCATATTGTCCTGTTGCTCATGACGCTGCAGTGGCATAAGTCCTCCTCTCACTGTATAGTGATCATATTGTTCTGTTGCTCATGGCGCTGCAGTACGGCCAAGTCCTCCTCTCACTGTATAGTGATCATATTGTCCTGTTGCTCATGACGCTGCAGTCCTCCTCTCACTGTATAGTGATCATATTGTTCTGTTGCTCATGGCGCTGCAGTCCTCCTCTCACTGTATAGTGATCATATTGTTCTGTTGCTCATGGCGCTGCAGTCCTCCTCTCACTGTATAGTGATCATATTGTTCTGTTGCTCATGACGCTGCAGTCCTCCTCTCACTGTATAGTGATCATATTGTTCTGTTGCTCATGGCGCTGCAGTACGGCCAAGTCCTCCTCTCACTGTATTGTGATCATATTGTTCTGTTGCTCATGACGCTGCAGTACGGCCAAGTCCTCCTCTCACTGTATAGTGTTCATATTGTTCTGTTGCTCATGGCGCTGCAGTACGGCCAAGTCCTCCTCTCACTGTATAGTGATCATATTGTTCTGTTGCTCATGACGCTGCAGTACGGCCAAGTCCTTCTCTCACTGTATAGTGAGCATATTGTTCTGTTGCTCATGATGCTGCAGTACGGCCAAGTCCTTCTCTCACTGTATAGTGAGCATATTGTTCTGTTGCTCATGATGCTGCAGTACGGCCAAGTCCTTCTCTCACAGTATAGTGATCATATTGTTCTGTTGCTCATGGCGCTGCAGTACGGCCAAGTCCTCCTCTCACTGTATAGTGATCATATTGTCCTGTTGCTCATGACGCTGAGGTACGGCCAAGTCCTCCTCTCACTGTATAGTGATCATATTGTCCTGTTGCTCATGACGCTGAGGTACGGCCAAGTCCTCCTCTCACTGTATAGTGTTCATATTGTTCTGTTGCTCATGGCGCTGCAGTACGGCCAAGTCCTCCTCTCACTGTATAGTGATCATATTGTTCTGTTGCTCATGACGCTGCAGTACGGCCAAGTCCTCCTCTCACTGTATAGTGATCATATTGTTCTGTTGCTCATGGCGCTGCAGTACGGCCAAGTCCTCCTCTCACTGTATAGTGATCATATTGTTCTGTTGCTCATGACGCTGCAGTACGGCCAAGTCCTCCTCTCACTGTATAGTGATCATATTGTTCTGTTGCTCATGACGCTGCAGTACGGCCAAGTCCTCCTCTCACTGTATAGTGATCATATTGTTCTGTTCCTCATGACGCTGCAGTCCTCCTCTCACTGTATAGTGATCATATTGTTCTGTGTTGCTTCCTGGACAGTTGTGTTACTCTCACTCAAAGATAAACATATTTCCCGTAGAAGCATAGCGGCTGTACGTCTTTACACTCTCTGTGTCTCAACGCAAGGGCACTTGATAAAAGGGTTGCTTCTCTCTGAGCATCTTTCCTGACCCTGGGAAATGTCAGAGAGAGGAATGGAGGGTGGGAGGGGGTGGGGGTGAAATCTCTAAGCTCCAACTCAAAACCCGGGAGTCATCACATTCATTATCGTCCTGGCTGCATCAGTCGAAACAGAGAAACCACAGACGCTGAATCTCACTGTAGAGATAAGTCCTGAGGACATTTTGAAAAACAAATCGCACTAGTGAATTCATCCCAGTTAACGTATCACTACGCCGCTAAAACGAATAGCACTTTATCTAATGGCTGTGAGAGGGAAGATCTGAGGGAAGTGAAGTTATCTACTGTAACATAGAGAAGAGAGCAGAGCACGCATCCTCCCAATGAGGCCACCGGGGAAATATACCACAGGAATAACTCCAGTCAGAACAGAAACAGACCAGCAGACACACAGCCATGTAGAGGAGACTACTACCATTGTAGTCTGGGAGTGTGTGTGTGTGTGTGTGTGTGTGTGTGTGTGTGTGTGTGTGTGTGTGTGTGTGTGTGTGTGTGTGTCGTTGATCTACACAACATACTCATAATGTAAAAGTGAAAAGAAAATTCTACAAATGTTGACATATTTAAAAAATTCAATAACTCAAATATAGTCTTCACCGCTTGTTACAGCAAGCCTAAATCAGTTCAAGAATACAATTTGGCTTTAAAAAATGACATTATAAGTTACATGTAAGGGGCCTGAGTCAAATATTGAACTCCAAGCACAGATTCAACTACAAAGACCAGGGAGCTTTTCTGAAGCCTCATGAAGAAGGCCAGTGATTGGTAGATGGGTAACAATAACAAATCAGATATTGAATATCTCTTTAAGTATGGTCAAGTTAATAATTATGCTATGGATGATGTATTTATCCACCCAGACACCACAAAGATACAGTCGATCTTTTGAACTGCACTGCAGGACAGGAATGAAACTGTTTAGGGATGATGAGGCCAATGGGGATTTTAAAACAGCTACAGAGTTCAATGGCTGTGATGGGAAAAACTGATCAACAAGATCGTAGTGACTCCACAATAATGACCTAAATGACAGAGAGAAAATAATCATTAAAATATACAGAATAAAATTATTCCAAAACATGCATTTGGATACAACAAAAGTATTACTGAACTAAAGTATCACTGAAGTATCAATAAAGTATTACTGAGGTATTAATGAACTAAAGTATCACTGAAGTATCAGTAAATTACTGTATTACTGAACTAAAGTATCACTGAAGTATCAAAATAAAACTGAACCAAGTATCACTGAAGTATCAGTAAGTATTACTGAAAATTACTAAAAAGTATCACTGAAGTATCAGTAAAGTATTACTAAAGTATAACTGAAGAAAAACAACATGGAGAAAGAAGACAAATATACAGAATAAAATTATACCAGAACGTGCATCCTGTATGCAACAAAACACTAAGGTGTTACTAAAACACAACACTGCAAAATAATACACTTTCTTTGTCCTAAATGCAAATCAACACAACACATCACTGAGTAACTGCCTCCTGATTTTCAAGCAGGTTGGTGGCTGCATCATGGTATGGGTATGCCTGACATCGGCAACGACCGGGGAGTTTTTCAGGATAAAAAGAAACGGACTGGAGCTAATCACAGGCAAAACCCTAGAGGATAACCTGGTTCAGTCTGCTTCCCACTAGACAATGGGAGCAGGACAATAACCTAGAACACAAAGGCCAACTCCACACTAGAGTTGTTTACGAAGAAGACAGTGAATGATCCTGAGTGGTCAAATTACAGTTTTGACTTAAACCTGCTAAAAACTATACGGCAAGACTTGAACATTGCTGTATAGCCATAATACCCAACACATTGACAGAGCTTGAAGAATTTTGAAAAGAATAATGGCCAAAAACTTCACAATAAATGTGTGCAAAGCTCTTATGAGACTAAAGCCAAGAAGACACCCTGCTGTAATCGCTGACAGAGGTGTTTCTAACAGGGGGGGAATAATACACTTATATTAGTATTTCATTTATGCATTCATCTTTAAAAATGATAGATATATTTCCTCCACTTTTACATTAGAAAGTATGTTGCATAGATCACTGAGCAAATAAATAAATATTTTAACGTCTTATTTTGTAACACAATACAATGTCAAGAAATCAAAGGCAGGCACTGATAATGATAGGCACTGATGAAACATTTAAGGAGAACACTTCTCTGTAACATCTTCAACAGCCCGATGCTCTGAACGCATAAACAATGTGACACCGTCTTTTGTTTTTGGGGACAAGGCCTCCGTATCTTATGTTTTATTCAACAGAGGGATTTTTGAAACTAGACAAGGATGATTTCATATCACAACTTCCATCTTCAAAGGAACATCTTCAACAAAGACATTCTGGCGTGAACCTCTGTCTTCCTGTCTATTTGATCTCTACATCCTGACTGATATAACTCACACAGCCAATGGCCTCCACTTGACTCCACAACCAGGAAGTCTCTCCCTCTCCCTCTTTCAGAAGTGGGCTCGGAAATCCAGGAGAGAAAAATATCTTAAGCTACCAGTACAAAAGCCTGTAAGTGAGTATCTCAACTCATTAACTATCTCTCTACTGATCTGCAGCTGTCTAGCTCGTAACTTTGGCTGTACAGTACAATAACAGAATGAGAATCTAAAACTCACTTAATTTCAGTAGTGTTTGTGTGAAGCCCGTGACGCATCAGGAAATGAAACTAAATGAAATTCAAAATGGAAGCGTACAGATCAAGAACAGTATCAGAACACTATGACACTGTCCACAGTGTTGTGGTGCTGAAACAACAACATGGAGCTGTCCACAGTGTTGCGGTGCTGAAACAAAGAACATGGAGCTGTCCACAGTGTTGTGGTGCTGAAACAACAACATGGAGCTGTCCACAGTGTTGTGGTGCTGAAACAACAACATGGAGCTGTCCTTTATACTGTGGTGCTGAATGTTATATATGGAGCTGTCCTTTATACTGTGGTGATGAATGTTATATATATGGAGCTGTCCTTTATACTGTGGTGATGAATGTTATATATGGAGCTGTCCTTTATACTGTGGTGCTGAATGTTATATATGGAGCTGTCCTTTATACTGTGGTGCTGAATGTTATATATGGAGCTGTCCTTTATACTGTGGTGCTAAACGTTTATATGGAGCTGTCCATTGTGTTGTGGTGCTGAAACAACAACATGGAGCTGTCCACAGTGTTGTGGTGCTGAAACCAACAACAACATGGAGCTGTCCACAGTGTTGTGGTGCTGAAACAAACAACAACATGGAGCTGTCCACAGTGTTGTGGTGCTGAAACAAACAACAACATGGAGCTGTCCACAGTGTTGTGGTGCTGAAACAAACAACATGGAGCTGTCCACAGTGTTGTGGTGCTGAAACAACAACATGGAGCTGTCCACAGTGTTGTGGCGCTGAAACAACAACATGGAGCTGTCCACAGTGTTGTGGTGCTGAAACAACAACATGGCGCTGTCCACAGTGTTGTGGTGCTGAAACAACAGCCAGACAAACAGTCCAAACACCTTTTACAACACATAGAGCTCCTTCCTTTTCAAGTCAACCCTGTCTGCGTCATAAAAATGCACCCTATTCCTTATATAGCGCAATATGAATAGGGTGCAATTTGGCATGCAATCCCCTGCCACGATCCACCTCCTGTGCCCCTCATATTTACACAGCCTAATAAACTGGCTAGTCCAGAATGGTTCACACTTTCTTCAGGGGAAATCTAAAGCTTTTGTTTTGCTGAATTATTGACTCACTTCACTGCTATTACGCCTGTAGTGGAGATATTTTTGCCTAAACAAAGCGGGGATAACAATGCTGAGAGCCTTTGTTTGTTCAGGAGAAATGGATCAGCACAAATAACCTACTGAGGATGAGTCTCTCTCCTCCCTTCTCTCTCACTAATATATGGGGGAGAACTAAGCTTGCCCTGGGGGGCAGGCGGGGGGGATAACACTTCCTGTATGGGTTTGTCCCCCCACACAGTTGGTCTTCTAGGGGGTAATCCACTTAGTCGAAAAATATGTTTTTTTAAAACAAGGCAAATGTATTTGTTCAATGAGCAAAACACAACAGGCCTCAAAGAGAACACGTTTAATTAACACTTTTCTGTTGAATTGGAAAATAATTCCGTTTCAACTAACTGCCACTTACCATAGGTGAGCCATGAGCTTCAGGGGGAGAATCCCAGGCAAATATCAGATGAAGATGAGCCATGAGCTTCAGGGGGAGAATCCCAGGCAAATATCAGATGAAGATGAGCCATGTGCTTCAGGGGGAGAATCCCAGGCAAATATCAGATGAAGATGAGCCAAAGTAAACAGAAATATTGATGAGTGTTGTGGAAGTTGTGGATGGGGTTTACATGTAGCATTGTCTGCGGCAAAACAACATCACACCTTAAGGCCTAGTTCCTTCACTGTCTGATTCAGTGGAGAATAAACCTAAAGCTACAGCAACAATATTCACATCTTGCTGGTATCTAAACCACAGGTGTCTGATGCCGTGCCGTGGGGGTCAGACTAGTTACAGTAACAATATTCACATCTTGCTGGTATCTAAACCACAGGTGTCTGCTGCCGTACCGTGGGGGACAGACTAGAGACAGTAACAATATTCACATCTTGCTGGTATCTAAACCACAGGTGTCTGCTGCCGTACCGTGGGGGACAGACTAGAGACAGTAACAATATTCACATATTGCTGGTATCTAAACCACAGGTGTCTGCTGCCGTCCGTGGGGGACAGACTAGAGACAGTAACAATATTCACATCTTGCTGGTATCTAAACCACAGGTGTCTGCTGCCGTACCGTGGGGACAGACTAGAGACAGTAACAATATTCACATCTTGCTGGTATCTAAACCACAGGTGTCTGCTGCCGTTCCGTGGGGACAGACTAGAGACAGTAACAATATTCACATCTTGCTGGTATCTAAACCACAGGTGTCTGTTGCCGTGCCATGGGGGTCAGACTAGAGACAGTAACAATATTCACATCTTGCTGGTATCTAAACCACAGGTGTCTGCTGTCGTGCCGTGGGGGACAGACTAGAGACAGTAACAATATTCACATCTTGCTGGTATCTAAACCACAGGTGTCTGCTGCCGTACGTGGGGACAGACTAGAGACAGTAACAATATTCACATCTTGCTGGTATCTAACCACAGGTGTCTGTTGTCCGTGGGGGACAGACTATAGAGACAGTAACAATATT
>NW_027035847.1:0-5000 GCF_034236695.1 Oncorhynchus nerka
CCTAACAGAAACGTGGCTAACCAAACAGAAACGTGGCTAACCAAACAGAAGCGTGGCTAACCAAACAGAAACGTGGCTAACCAAACAGAAACGTGGCTAACCAAACAGAAATGTGGCTAACAGAAACGTGGCTAACCTAACAGAAACGTGGCTAACCAAACAGAAATGTGGCTAACAGAAACGTGGCTAACCTAACAGAAACGTGGCTAACCTAACAGAAGCGTGGCTAACCAAACAGAAATGTGGCTAACCAAACAGAAATGTGGCTAACCTAACAGAAACGTGGCTAACCAAACAGAAACGTGGCTAACAGAAACGTGGCTAACCAAACAGAAACGTGGCTAACCAAACAGAAACGTGGCTAACCTAACAGAAACGTGGCTAACCTAACAGAAACGTGGCTAACAGAAACGTGGTTAACCAAACAGAAACGTGGCTAACCAAACAGAAACGTGGCTAACCAAACAGAAACGTGGCTAACAGAAACGTGGCTAACCTAACAGAAACGTGGCTAACCAAACAGAAACGTGGCTAACCAAACAGAAACGTGGCTAACCTAACAGAAGCGTGGCTAACCAAACAGAAGCGTGGCTAACCAAACAGAAATGTGGCTAACCAAACGTGGCTAACCAAACAGAAACGTGGCTAACCTAACAGAAACGTGGCTAACAGAAGCGTGGCTAACAGAAACGTGGCTAACCAACAAAGCGTGGCTAACCAAACAGAAACGTGGCTAACCTAACAGAAACGTGGCTAACAGAAACGTGGCTAACCAAACAGAAACGTGGCTAACCAAACAGAAGCGTGGCTAACAGAAACGTGGCTAACCTAACAGAAACATGGCTAACCTAACAGAAACGTGGTTAACCAAACAGAAACGTGGCTAACAGAAACGTGGCTAACCAAACAGAAACGTGGCTAACCAAACAGAAACGTGGCTAACCTAACAGAAACGTGGCTAACAGAAACGTGGCTAACCAAACAGAAACATGGCTAACCTAACAGAAACGTGGTTAACCAAACAGAAACGTGGCTAACCTAACAGAAACGTGGCTAACCAAACAGAAACGTGGCTAACCTAACAGAAACGTGGCTAACCAAACAGAAATGTGGCTAACCAAACAGAAATGTGGCTAACCTAACAGAAACGTGGCTAACCAAACAGAAACGTGGCTAACCAAACAGAAACGTGGCTAACAGAAACGTGGCTAACCAAACAGAAACGTGGCTAACCAAACAGAAATGTGGCTAACCTAACAGAAACGTGGCTAACCTAACAGAAACGTGGCTAACAGAAACGTGGTTAACCAAACAGAAACGTGGCTAACCAAACAGAAACGTGGCTAACCAAACAGAAACGTGGCTAACAGAAACGTGGCTAACCTAACAGAAACGTGGCTAACCAAACAGAAACGTGGCTAACCAAACAGAAACGTGGCTAACCTAACAGAAGCGTGGCTAACCAAACAGAAGCGTGGCTAACCAAACAGAAATGTGGCTAACCAAAACGTGGCTAACCAAACAGAAACGTGGCTAACCTAACAGAAACGTGGCTAACAGAAGCGTGGCTAACAAGAAACGTGGCTAACCAAAACGTGGCTAACCAAACAGAAACGTGGCTAACCTAACAGAAACGTGGCTAACAGAAACGTGGCTAACCAAACAGAAACGTGGCTAACCAAACAGAAGCGTGGCTAACAGAAACGTGGCTAACCTAACAGAAACATGGCTAACCTAACAGAAACGTGGTTAACCAAACAGAAACGTGGCTAACAGAAACGTGGCTAACCAAACAGAAACGTGGCTAACCAAACAGAAACGTGGCTAACCTAACAGAAACGTGGCTAACAGAAACGTGGCTAACCAAACAGAAACATGGCTAACCTAACAGAAACGTGGTTAACCAAACAGAAACGTGGCTAACCTAACAGAAACGTGGCTAACAGAAACGTGGCTAACCAAACAGAAACGTGGCTAACCTAACAGAAACGTGGCTAACCAAACAGAAATGTGGCTAACCAAACAGAAACGTGGCTAACCTAACAGAAACGTGGCTAACCAAACAGAAACGTGGCTAACAGAACGTGGCTAACCTAACAGAAGCGTGGCTAAACAAACAGAAATGTGGCTAACCAAACAGAAATGTGGCTAACCTAACAGAAACGTGGCTAACCTAACAGAAGCGTGGCTAACCGAAACAGAAACGTGGCTAACAGAAACGTGGCTAACCTAACAGAAACGCGGCTAACCAACAGAAACGCTAACCAAACAGAAACGTGGCTAACCAAACAGAAACTTGGCTAACCTAACAGAAACGTGGCTAACAGAAACGTGGCTAACCAAACAGAAACGTGGCTAACAGAAACGTGGCTAACCTAACAGAAACGTGGCTAACCAAACAGAAATGTGGCTAACAGAAACGTGGCTAACCTAACAGAAACGTGGCTAACCTAACAGAAGCGTGGCTAACCAAACAGAAATGTGGCTAACCAAACAGAAATGTACAACCTAACAGAAACGTATGAATCTAATGAGGAAACAGAAATGTGGCTAACCTAACAGAAACGTGGCTTAACAGAAACGTGGCTAACAGAAACGTGGTTAACCAAACAGAAACGTGGCTAACCAAACAGAAACGTGGCTAACAGAACGTTGCTAACCTAACAGAAACGTGGCTAACCAAACAGAAACGTATAACCAAACAGAAACGTGGCTAACCTAACAGAAGCGTGGCTAATCCAAACAGAAGCGTGGCTAACCAAACAGAAATGTGGCTAACCAAACAGAAATGTGGCTAACCAAACAGAAATGTGGCTAACCTAACAGAAACGCTAACCAAACAGAAACGGGCTAACAGAAACGTGGCTAACCTAACAGAAGCGTGGCTAACCAAACAGAAATGTGGTAACCAAACAGAAATGTGGCTAACCTAACAGAAACGTGGCTAACCTAACAGAAACATGGCTAACCAAACAGAAACGTGGCTTAACAGAAACGTGGCTAACCAAACAGAAATGTGGCTAACAGAAACGTGGCTAACAGAAACAGAAACGTGGCTAACAGAAACAGAAACGTAAACAGAAACGTGGCTAACAGAAACAGAAACGTGGCTAACAGAAACAGAAACGTGGCTAACAGGAATAGCGTGGCTAACAGAAACGTGGCTAACGTACAGAACGTGGCTAACAGAAACGTGGCTAACAGAAACGTGGCTAACAGAAACGTGGCTAACCAAACAGAAACGTGGCTAACCTAACAGAAACGTGGGCTAACAGAAACAGAAAAGTGGCTAACCAAACAGAAACATGGCTAACAGAACGTAACAGAAACGTGGCTTAACAGAAACGTAACAGAGCGTGGCTAACAGAAACGTGGCTAACCAAACAGAAACGTATAACCAAAACGTGGCTAACCAAAAAAACAGAAACGTGGCTAACCTAACAGAAACGTGGCTAATAGAAACGTGGCTAACCAAACAGAAACGTGGCTAACCAAACAGAAGCGTGGCTAACAGAAACGTGGCTAACCTAACAGAAACATGGCTAACCTAACAGAAACGTGGTTAACCAAATGAAACGTATTTAACAGAAACGTGGCTAACCAAACAGAAACGTGGTTAACCTAACAGAAACGGCTAACCTATCAGAAACGCTAACCTAATAGAACGTGGTTCAACCAAACAGAAACGTGGCTAACCAAACAGAAACATATTAACCAAACAGAAACGCATAACCTATCATGAAACGCTAGCTAACCTAACAGAACAGAAAGTTAACTAAGAAACGATGGTTAACCAAACAGAACGTATAACCTAACAGAAACGCATAACTAAAACAGAAATGTGGTTAACTAAACAGAAGCGTGGCTAACCAAACAGAAACGGCTAACCAAACAGAAACGTGGCTAACCTAAGAAATGTATAACTTCCAACAGGCGGCTAAACAAACAGAAATGTGGCTAACCACAGAAATGTGGCTAACCTAACAGAACGTACAATCCAACAGAAAACGTACAATATGAAAATTGTAAACGCATAACAGAAACGCATAACTTCTCCACGAATCTATACAACTGAAACAGAAACGTACAACTAAACAGAAACGTACAACCAAACAGAACTTACAACTTAACAGAAACGTATTAACAGAAACGGCTAACCAAACAGAAACGTACACCTAATAGAAACGTACAACTAAATAGAAATGTATAATAAACAGAAATGTATAACCTAACAGAAACGTGAAGCAACTAAAACAGAAACGTACATAACAGAAATGTGCTGAACTTAACAGAAGGGGCATAAACAAACAGAAATGTGGCTAACCAAACAGAAATGGGGCTAACCTAACAGAAACGTGGCTAACCTAACAGAAACATGGCTAACCAAACAGAAACGTGGCTAACAGAAGCGTGGCTAACCAAACAGAAATGTGGCTAACAGAAACGTGGCTAACAGAAACAGAAACGTGGCTAACAGAAACAGAAACGTAAACAGAAACGTGGCTAACAGAAACAGAAACGTGGCTAACAGAAACAGAAGCGTGGCTAACAGAGACAAGAAGCGTGGCTAACAGAAGCGTGGCTAACCTAACAGAAGCGTGTGGCTAACAGAAACGTGGCTAACAGAAGCATTGGCTAACAGAAGCGTGGCTAACCAAACAGGAAACGTGGCTAACCTAACAGAAACGTGGCTAGAAACAAGAAAAGTGGCTAACCAAACAGAAACCATTTCTTTGAGAAGCATTATTAACAGAAGCGTGGCTAGCGAAACGTGGCTAACCAAACAGAAACGTGGCTAACCTAACAGAAACGTGGCTAACAGAAACGTGGCTAACCAAACAGAAAGCGTGGCTAACCAAACAGAAGCGTGGCTAACAGAAGCGTGGCTAACCTAACAGAAACATGGCTAACCTAACAGAAACGTGGTTAACCAAACAGAAACGTGGCTAACAGAAACGTGGCTAACCAAACAGAAGCGTGGCTAACCTAACAGAAACGTG
>NW_027035847.1:10000-11790 GCF_034236695.1 Oncorhynchus nerka
TGTGAGTGATCTACCAGATCTGTCTGGAGGTAGGAGGGGTGTCTGTCTGTCTGGAGGTAGGAGGGTGTCTGTCTAGTGATCTACCAGATCTGTCTGGAGGTAGGAGGGTGTCTGTCTGTCTAGTGATCTACCAGATCCAGATCTGTCTGGAGGTAGGAGGGGATCTGTCTGGGAGGTAGGAGGGTGTCTGTCTGTCTAGTGATCTACCAGATCTGTCTGGGAGGTAGGAGGGGTCACTGTCTGTCTGGTGATCTACCAGATCTGTCTGGAGGTAGGAGGGGTGTCTGTCTAGTGATCTCAGATCTGTCTGGAGGTAGGAGTGTCTGTCTGTCTGGAGGTAGGAGGGGTGTCTTGTCTGTCTGTCTGGAGGCAGGAGGGGTGTCTGTCTAGTGTCTACCAGATCTGTCTGGAGGTAGGAGGGGTGTCTGTCTGGAGGTAGGTGTCTGTCTAGTGATCTACCAGATCTGTCTGGAGGTAGAGGTGTCTGTCTAGTGATCTGCAGATCTGTCTGGAGGTAGGAGGGGGTGTCTGTCTGAAGTGATCTACCAGATCTGTCTGGAGGTAGGAGGGTGTCTGTCTAGAAGTGATCTACAGATCTGTCTGGAGGTAGGAGGGTGTCTGTCTGTCTGTCTGTCTGTCTGTCTGGAGGTAGGAGGGGGTGTCTGTCTGTCTGGAGGTAGGAGGGGTGTCTGTCTGATGATCTGCAGATCTGTCTGGAGGTAGGAGGTGTCTGTCTAGTGATCTGCAGATCTGTCTGGAGGTAGGAGGTGTCTGTCTAGTGATCTACCAGATCTGTCTGGAGGTAGGAGGGGTGTCTGTCTAGTGATCTACCAGATCTGTCTGGAGGTAGGAGGGGTGTCTGTCTGGAGGTAGGAGGGGTGTCTGTCTGGAGGTAGGAGGGGTGTCTGTCTGGAGGTAGGAGGGGTGTCTGTCTAGTGATCTACCAGATCTGTCTGGAGGTAGGAGGGGTGTCTGTCTGGAGGTAGGAGGGGTGTCTGTCTGGAGGTAGGAGGGGTGTCTGTCTGTCTGGAGGTAGGAGGGGTGTCTGTCTGGAGGTAGGAGGGGTGTCTGTCTGTCTGGAGGTAGGAGGGGTGTCTGTCTGGAGGTAGGAGGGGTGTCTGTCTGTCTAGTGATCTACCAGATCTGTCTGGAGGTAGGAGGGGTGTCTGTCTGGTGATCTACCAGATCTGTCTGGAGGTAGGAGGGGTGTCTGTCTGGAGGTAGGAGGGGTGTCTGTCTAGTGATCTACCAGATCTGTCTGGAGGTAGGAGGGGTGTCTGTCTAGTGATCTACCAGATCTGTCTGGAGGTAGGAGGGGTGTCTGTCTGTCTGGAGGTAGGAGGGGTGTCTGTCTGTCTGGAGGTAGGAGGGGTGTCTGTCTAGTGATCTACCAGATCTGTCTGGAGGTAGGAGGGGTGTCTGTCTGTCTAGTGATCTACCAGATCTGTCTGGAGGTAGGAGGGGTGTCTGTCTGTCTAGTGATCTACCAGATCTGTCTGGAGGTAGGAGGGGTGTCTGTCTGGTGATCTACCAGATCTGTCTGGAGGTAGGAGGGGTGTCTGTCTAGTGATCTACCAGATCTGTCTGGAGGTAGGAGGGGTGTCTGTCTGTCTGTCTGTCTGGAGGTAGGAGGGGTGTCTGTCTAGTGATCTACCAGATCTGTCTGGAGGTAGGAGGGGTGTCTGTCTAGTGATCTACCAGATCTGTCTGGAGGTAGGAGGGGTGTCTGTCTAGTGATCTACCAGATCTGTCTGGAGGTAGGAGGGGTGTCTGTCTAGTGATCTACCAGA
>NW_027035848.1:0-11790 GCF_034236695.1 Oncorhynchus nerka
TTGTTGTCTGATGTATTGTTGTCTGATGTATTGTTGTCTCTTTGTGGTGTTGTCTGATGTATTGTTGTCTGATGTATTGTTGTCTCTTTGTGGTGTTGTCTGATGTATTGTTGTCTCTTTGTGGTGTTGTCTGATGTATTGTTGTCTCTTTGTGGTGTTGTCTGATGTATTGTTGTCTCTTTGTGGTGTTGTCTGATGTATTGTTGTCTCTTGTTGTGATGTGTTGTCTGATGTATTGTTGTCTCTTTGTGGTGTTGTCTGATGTATTGTTGTCTCTTTGTGGTGTTGTCTGATGTATTGTTGTCTCTTTGTGGTGTTGTCTGATGTATTGTTGTCTGATGTATTGTTGTCTCTTTGTGGTGTTGTCTGATGTATTGTTGTCTCTTTGTGGTGTTGTCTGATGTATTGTTGTCTCTTTGTGGTGTTGTCTGATGTATTGTTGTCTCTTTGTGGTGTTGTCTGATGTATTGTTGTCTCTTTGTGGTGTTGTCTGATGTATTGTTGTCTGATGTATTGTTGTCTCTTTGTGGTGTTGTCTGATGTATTGTTGTCTCTTTGTGGTGTTGTCTGATGTATTGTTGTCTCTTTGTGGTGTTGTCTGATGTATTGTTGTCTGTTGTGGTGTTGTCTGATGTATTGTTGTCTCTTTGTGGTGTTGTCTGATGTATTGTTGTCTCTTTGTGGTGTTGTCTCGATGTATTGTTGTCTCTTTGTGGTGTTGTCTGATGTATTGTTGTCTCTTTGTGGTGTTGTCTGATGTATTGTTGTCTCTTTGTGGTGTTGTCTGATGTATTGTTGTTCTTTGTGGTGTTGTCTGATGTATTGTTGTCTGATGTATTGTTGTCTCTTTGTGGTGTTGTCTGATGTATTGTTGTCTCTGTTGTGTGTGTGTTGTCTGATGTATTGTTGTCTCTTTGTGGTGTTGTCTGATGTATTGTTGTCTCTTTGTGGTGTTGTCTGATGTATTGTTGTCTCTTTGTGGTGTTGTCTGATGTATTGTTGTCTCTTTGTGGTGTTGTCTGATGTATTGTTGTCTCTTTGTGGTGTTGTCTGATGTATTGTTGTCTCTTTGTGGTGTTGTCTGATGTATTGTTGTCTGATGTATTGTTGTCTGATGTATTGTTGTCTGATGTATTGTTGTCTCTTTGTGGTGTTGTCTGATGTATTGTTGTCTCTTTGTGGTGTTGTCTGATGTATTGTTGTCTCTTTGTGGTGTTGTCTGATGTATTGTTGTCTCTTTGTGGTGTTGTCTGATGTATTGTTGTCTGATGTATTGTTGTCTGATGTATTGTTGTCTCTTTGTGGTGTTGTCTGATGTATTGTTGTCTCTTTGTGGTGTTGTCTGATGTATTGTTGTCTCTTTGTGGTGTTGTCTGATGTATTGTTGTCTGATGTATTGTTGTCTGATGTATTGTTGTCTCTTTGTGGTGTTGTCTGATGTATTGTTGTCTCTTTGTGGTGTTGTCTGATGTATTGTTGTCTGATGTATTGTTGTCTCTTTGTGGTGTTGTCTGATGTATTGTTGTCTCTTTGTGGTGTTGTCTGATGTATTGTTGTCTCTTTGTGGTGTTGTCTCTTTGTGGTGTTGTCTGATGTATTGTTGTCTCTTTGTGGTGTTGTCTGATGTATTGTTGTCTCTTTGTGGTGTTGTCTGATGTATTGTTGTCTGATGTATTGTTGTCTGATGTATTGTTGTCTCTTTGTGGTGTTGTCTGATGTATTGTTGTCTCTTTGTGGTGTTGTCTGATGTATTGTTGTCTCTTTGTGGTGTTGTCTGATGTATTGTTGTCTCTTTGTGGTGTTGTCTGATGTATTGTTGTCTCTTTGTGGTGTTGTCTGATGTATTGTTGTCTCTTTGTGGTGTTGTCTGATGTATTGTTGTCTCTTTGTGGTGTTGTCTGATGTATTGTTGTCTCTTTGTGGTGTTGTCTGATGTATTGTTGTCTCTTTGTGGTGTTGTCTGATGTATTGTTGTCTCATTGTGGTGTTGTCTGATGTATTGTTGTCTCTTTGTGGTGTTGTCTGATGTATTGTTGTCTCTTTGTGGTGTTGTCTGATGTAGTGTGGATTGTTGTCTCTTGTGGTGTTGTCTGATGTATTGTTGTCTCTTTGTGGTGTTGTCTGATGTATTGTTGTCTGATGTATTGTTGTCTCTTTGTGGTGTTGTCTGATGTATTGTTGTCTCTTTGTGGTGTTGTCTGATGTATTGTTGTCTCTTTGTGGTGTTGTCTGATGTATTGTTGTCTCTTTGTGGTGTTGTCTGATGTATTGTTGTCTCTTTGTGGTGTTGTCTGATGTATTGTTGTCTGATGTATTGTTGTCTGATGTATTGTTGTCTCTTTGTGGTGTTGTCTGATGTATTGTTGTCTCTTTGTGGTGTTGTCTGATGTATTGTTGTCTGATGTATTGTTGTCTCTTTGTGGTGTTGTCTGATGTATTGTTGTCTCTTTGTGGTGTTGTCTGATGTATTGTTGTCTCTTTGTGGTGTTGTCTGATGTATTGTTGTCTCTTTGTGGTGTTGTCTGATGTATTGTTGTCTCTTTGTGGTGTTGTCTGATGTATTGTTGTCTGATGTATTGTTGTCTCGATGTATTGTTGTCTGATGTATTGTTGTCTCTTTGTGGTGTTGTCTGATGTATTGTTGTCTCTTTGTGGTGTTGTCTGATGTATTGTTGTCTCTTTGTGGTGTTGTCTGATGTATTGTTGTCTCTTTGTGGTGTTGTCTGATGTATTGTTGTCTCTTTGTGGTGTTGTCTGATGTATTGTTGTCTGATGTATTGTTGTCTGATGTATTGTTGTCTCTTTGTGGTGTTGTCTGATGTATTGTTGTCTCTTTGTGGTGTTGTCTGATGTATTGTTGTCTGATGTATTGTTGTCTGATGTATTGTTGTCTGATGTATTGTTGTCTCTTTGTGGTGTTGTCTGATGTATTGTTGTCTCTTTGTGGTGTTGTCTGATGTATTGTTGTCTGATGTATTGTTGTCTGATGTATTGTTGTCTCTTTGTGGTGTTGTCTGATGTATTGTTGTCTCTTTGTGGTGTTGTCTGATGTATTGTTGTCTCTTTGTGGTGTTGTCTGATGTATTGTTGTCTCTTTGTGGTGTTGTCTGATGTATTGTTGTCTCTTTGTGGTGTTGTCTGATGTATTGTTGTCTCTGTATGTGATTGTTGTCTCGATGTATTGTTGTCTGATGTATTGTTGTCTCTTTGTGGTGTTGTCTGATGTATTGTTGTCTCTTTGTGGTGTTGTCTGATGTATTGTTGTCTCTTTGTGGTGTTGTCTGATGTATTGTTGTCTCTTTGTGGTGTTGTCTGATGTATTGTTGTCTCTTTGTGGTGTTGTCTGATGTATTGTTGTCTCTTTGTGGTGTTGTCTGATGTATTGTTGTCTCTTGTGTGGTGTTGTCTGATGTATTGTTGTCTCTTTGTGGTGTTGTCTGATGTATTGTTGTCTCTTTGTGGTGTTGTCTGATGTATTGTTGTCTCTTTGTGGTGTTGTCTGATGTATTGTTGTCTCTTTGTGGTGTTGTCTGATGTATTGTTGTCTCTTTGTGGTGTTGTCTGATGTATTGTTGTCTCTTTGTGGTGTTGTCTGATGTATTGTTGTCTCTTTGTGGTGTTGTCTGATGTATTGTTGTCTCTTTGTGGTGTTGTCTGATGTATTGTTGTCTGTTGTAGTGTTGTCTGATGTATTGTTGTCTGATGTATTGTTGTCTCTTTGTGGTGTTGTCTGATGTATTGTTGTCTCTTTGTGGTGTTGTCTGATGTATTGTTGTCTCTTTGTGGTGTTGTCTGATGTATTGTTGTCTCTTTGTGGTGTTGTCTGATGTATTGTTGTCTCTTTGTGGTGTTGTCTGATGTATTGTTGTCTCTTTGTGGTGTTGTCTGATGTATTGTTGTCTGATGTATTGTTGTCTCTTTGTGGTGTTGTCTGATGTATTGTTGTCTCTTTGTGGTGTTGTCTGATGTATTGTTGTCTCTTTGTGGTGTTGTCTGATGTATTGTTGTCTCTCTTTTTGTGGTGTTGTCTGATGTATTGTTGTTCTTTGTGGTGTTGTCTGGATGTATTGTTGTCTGATGTATTGTTGTCTGATGTATTGTTGTCTCTTTTGTGGTGTTGTTCGATGTCTTGTTGTCTGATGTATTGTTGTTCTTTGTGGTGTTGTCTGATGTATTGTTGTCTCTTTGTATTGTTGTCTCTTTGTGGTGTTGTCTGATGTATTGTTGTCTCTTTGTGGTGTTGTCTGATGTATTGTTGTCTCTTTGTGGTGTTGTCTGTATTGTTGTCTTTGTGGTGTTGTCTGATGTCTTGTTGTCTGATGTATTGTTGTCTCTTTGTGGTGTTGTCTGGATGTATTGTTGTCTCTTTGTGGTGTTGTCTGATGTATTGTTGTCTGATGTATTGATGTCTGATGTATTGTTGTCTCTTTGTGGTGTTGTCTGATGTATTGTTGTCTCTTTGTGGTGTTGACTGATGTATTGTTGTCTGATGTATTGTTGTCTGATGTATTGTTGTCTCTTTGTGGTGTTGTCTGATGTATTGTTGTCTCTTTGTGGTGTTGTCTGATGTACTGTTGTCTGATGTATTGTTGTCTCTTTGTGCTGTTGTCTGATGTATTGATGTCTCTTAGTGGTGTTGTCTGATGTATTGATGTCTGATGTATTGTTGTCTCTTTGTGGTGTTGTCTGATGTACTGTTGTCTGATGTATTGTTGTCTCTTTGTGCTGTTGTCTGATGTATTGATGTCTCTTTGTGGTGTTGTCTGATGTATTGATGTCTGATGTATTGTTGTCTCTTTGTGGTGTTGTCTGATGTATTGTTGTCTCTGTGTGATGTTGTCTGATGTATTGTCTCTTTGTTGTGTTGTCTGATGTATTGTCTCTTTGTTGTGTTGTCTGATGTACTGTTGTCTGATGTATTGTTGTCTCTTTGTGCTGTTGTCTGATGTATTGTCTCTTTGTGGTGTTGTCTGATGTATTGTTGTCTGATGTATTGTTGTCTGATGTATTGTCTCTTTGTGGTGTTGTCTGATGTATTGATGTCTGATGTATTGTTGTCTCTTTGTGGTGTTGTCTGATGTATTGTTGTCTGATGTATTGTCTCTTTGTGGTGTTGTCTGATGTATTGATGTCTGATGTATTGTTGTCTCTGTGTGATGTTGTCTGATGTATTGTTGTCTCTTTGTGGTGTTGTCTGATGTATTGTCTCTTTGTTGTGTTGTCTGATGTATTGTCTCTTTGTGGTGTTGTCTGATGTATTGTTGTCTGATGTATTGTTGTCTGATGTATTGTTGTCTCTTTGTGGTGTTGTCTGATGTATTGTTGTCTGATGTATTGTTGTCTCTCTGTGGTGTTGTCTGATGTATTGTTGTCTCTTTGTGGTGTTGTCTGATGTATTGCTGTCTGATGTATTGTTGTCTCTTTGTGGTGTTGTCTGATGTATTGTTGTCTCTTTGTGGTGTTGTCTGATGTATTGTTGTCTCTTTGTGGTGTTGTCTGATGTATTGTTGTCTGATGTATTGTTGTCTGATGTATTGTTGTCTCTTTGTGGTGTTGTCTGATGTCTTGTTGTCTGATGTATTGTTGTCTCTTTGTGGTGTTGTCTGATGTATTGTTGTCTCTTTGTGGTGTTGTCTGATGTATTGCTGTCTCTTTGTGGTGTTGTCTGATGTATTGTTGTCTCTTTGTGGTGTTGTCTGATGTATTGTTGTCTCTTTGTGGTGTTGTCTGATGTATTGTTGTCTCTTTGTGGTGTTGTCTGATGTCTTGTTGTCTGATGTATTGTTGTCTCTTTGTGGTGTTGTCTGATGTATTGTTGTCTCTTTGTGGTGTTGTCTGATGTATTGTTGTCTCTTTGTGGTGTTGTCTGATGTCTTGTTGTCTGATGTATTGTTGTCTCTTTGTGGTGTTGTCTGATGTATTGCTGTCTCTTTGTGGTGTTGTCTGATGTATTGTTGTCTCTTTGTGGTGTTGTCTGATGTATTGTTGTCTCGTTGTGGTGTTGTCTGATGTATTGTTGTCTCTTTGTGGTGTTGTCTGGTGTATTGTTGTCTCTTTGTGGTGTTGTCTGATGTATTGCTGTCTCTTTGTGCTGTTGTCTGATGTATTGTTGTCTCTTTGTGGTGTTGTCTGATGTATTGTTGTCTGATGTATTGTTGTCTCTTTGTGGTGTTGTCTGATGTATTGATGTCTCTTTGTGGTGTTGTCTGATGTATTGTTGTCTCTTTGTGGTGTTGTCTGATGTATTGTTGTCTCTTTGTGGTGTTGTCTGATGTATTGTTGTCTGATGTATTGTTGTCTCTTTGTGGTGTTGTCTGATGTATTGGTGTCTCTTTGTGGTGTTGTCTGATGTATTGTTGTCTCTTTGTGGTGTTGTCTGATGTATTGTTGTCTCTTTGTGGTGTTGTCTGATGTCTTGTTGTCTGATGTATTGTTGTCTGATGTATTGTTGTCTCTTTGTGGTGTTGTCTGATGTCTTGTTGTCTCTTTGTGGTGTTGTCTTTGTGGTGTTGTCTGATGTATAGTTGTCTCTCTTTGTGGTGTTGTCTGATGTATTGTTGTCTCTCTGTGGTGTTGTCTGATGTATTGTTGTCTCTCTGTGGTGTTGTCTGATGTATTGTTGTCTCTCTGTGGTGTTGTCTGATGTATTGTTGTCTGATGTATTGTTGTCTCTTTGTGGTGTTGTCTGATGTATTGTTGTCTGATGTATTGTTGTCTGATGTATTGTTGTCTCTTTGTGGTGTTGTCTGATGTATTGTTGTCTGATGTATTGTTGTCTCTTTGTGGTGTTGTCTGATGTATTGTTGTCTCTTTGTGGTGTTGTCTGATGTATTGTTGTCTGATGTATTGTTGTCTCTTTGTGGTGTTGTCTGATGTATTGTTGTCTGATGTATTGTTGTCTCTTTGTGGTGTTGTCTGATGTATTGTTGTCTGATGTATTGTTGTCTGATGTATTGTTGTCTCTTTGTGGTGTTGTCTGATGTATTGTTGTCTCTTTGTGGTGTTGTGATAGATAGATAGACTATCTACCTCACATTCAACTATGTATCAACTGATGAACACTTTAGTTTCCCCTCTGTAGATATGCTTTGGGACGATCCATATAAAGACTGTTTATTTAAGTTAATATGCAGTAATCACTCAACACATCCACAATCTGTAACTGTTGTTGGGATGAATGACATGGCCATTTTAGGACACAGGAGCAGATGGAGAAATGCACCAAGAGGGGAACAAACTGTCACTATATTTAAACTTGTCTTTCCTGTTGGGAAACAAACTGTCACTATATTTAAACTTGTTCTTTCCTGTTGGGAAACAAACTGTCACTATATTTAAACTTGTCTTTCCTGTTGGGAAACAAACTGTCACTATATTTAAACGTGTCTTTCCTGTTGGGAAACAATCTGTCACTATATTTAAACGTGTCTTTCCTGTTGGGAAACAAACTGTCACTATATTTAAACTTGTCTTTCCTGTTGGGAAACAAACTGTCACTATATTTAAACTTGTCTTTCCTGTTGGGAAACAAACTGTCACTATATTTAAACTTGTCTTTCCTGTTGGGAAACAAACTGTCACTATATTTAAACTTGTCTTTCCTGTTGGGAAACAAACTGTCACTATATTTAAACTTGTCTTTCCAGTTGGTAAACAAACGGTCACTATATTTAAACTTGTCTTTCCTGTTGGGAAACAAACTGTCACTATATTTAAACTTGTCTTTCCTGTTGGGAAACAAACTGTCACTATATTTAAACTTGTCTTTCCTTTAAACTATTTAAACTTGTCTTTCCTGTTGGGAAACAAACTGTCACTATATTTAAACTTGTCTTTCCTGTTGGGAAACAAACTGTCACTATATTTAAACTTGTCTTTCCTGTTGGGAAACAAACGGTCACTATATTTAAACTTGTCTTTCCTGTTGGGAAACAAACTGTCACTATATTTAAACTTGTCTTTCCTGTTGGTGATGAAGAAACTTGTCTTTCCTGTTGGGAAACAGAGGCACTAGTTTTAAACTTGTCTTTATTTGAACAAACTGTCACTATATTTAGACTTGTCTGTTGGGAAACAACGGTCACTATAAAACTTGTCTTTCCTGTTCCTCACACTTGTATTTCCTCAAACTCAAATCATCCAGTTGTGAAGAGGCTGGAGTTGGGACTCTAGAACACTGACCCAGTCCTCACACTTTCCTGCTCAAATCATCCAGGTGAAGAGGCTGCAGTGGGACCTCTAGAACACTTGACCCAGTCCTCACACTTTCCTCCTCAAATCATCCAGGTGAAGAGGCTGCAGTGGGACCTCTAGAACATTGACCCAGTCCTCACGCCCCTCCTCAAATCATCCAGGTGAAGAGGCTGCAGTTGGACCTCTAGAACATTGACCCAGTCCTCACGCTCCTCCTCAGTCATCCAGGTGAAGAGGCTGCTGTTGGACCCTCATGCACACAAAAACACAAGCACGCAGATAAATACACACACATATTCACAGGTACTTTACAGGTCAGTGATTGGAATGGAAGATGGGTTAGAAGAGGCAGAATGGTCCAGGGACTATAGAGACAGTTCTGTTAGAAGAGACAGAATGTTCCAGGGACTATAGAGACAGAATGGTCCAGGGACTATAGAGACAGAATGTTCCAGGGACTATAGAGACAGTTCTGTTAGAAGAGACAGAATGTTCCAGGGACTATAGAGACAGAATGGTCCAGGGGCTATAGAGACAGTTCTGTGAGAAGAGACAGAATGTTCCAGGAACTATAGAGACAGAATGTTCCAAGGACTATAGAGACAGTTCTGTTAGAAGAGACATAATGTTCCAGGGACTATAGAGACAGAATGGTCCAGGGACTATAGAGACAGTTCTGTTAGAAGAGACAGAATGTTCCAGGGACTATAGAGACAGAATGGTCCAGGGACTATAGAGACAGTTCTGTTAGAAGAGACAGAATGTTCCAGGGACTATAGAGACAGAATGGTCCAGGGACTATAGAGACAGTTCTGTTAGAAGAGACAGAATGTTCCAGGGAAAATAGAGACAGTTCTGTCGAAGAGACAGAATGGTCCAGGGACTATAGAGACAGAATGGTCCAGGGACTATAGAGACAGAATGGTCCAGGGACTATAGAGACAGAATGGTCCAGGGACTATAGAGACAGAATGGTCTAGAGGCTATAGAGACAGTTCTCTTAGAAGAAACAGAATATTCCAGGGACTATAGAGACAGAATATTCCAGGGACTATAGAGACAGAATATTCCAGGGACTATAGAGACAGAATGTTCCTGGGACTATAGAGACAGAATGGTACAGCGACTATAGAGACAGAATGGTCCAGGGACTATAGAGACAGAATGGTCTAGGGACTACAGAGACAGAATGGTCTAGAGGCTAGAGACAGAAGAGGACTATAGAGACAGAATGGTCCAGGGACTATAGAGACAGAATGGCCCAGGGACTATAGAGACAGAATGGACAGAATGGTCCAGGGACTATAGAGACAGAATGGTCCAGGGACTATAGAGACAGAATGGTCCAGGGACTATAGAGACAGAATGGTCTAGAGGCTATAGAGACAGTTCTCTTAGAAGAGACAGAATATTCCAGGGACTATAGAGACAGAATGGTACAGGGACTATAGAGACAGAATGGTCCAGGGACTATATAGACAGTATGGTCCAGGGACTATAGAGACAGTATGGTCCAGAGACCAGAGACGGTTTTCCTATTTTTAGGTCGGCCTTTCTTTAACACAGGAGTCTAAACCCTATGTATTATACACACACACACACACACACGTCCCATCCCTCCCTCGTTCTCTTAGCAGCTCCTTCCAGGGAATCCTGGTCTGCTGATTGCTGCATTTAAAGAGATTGAATAAGAGGGGCGAGAGAGAGAGGGAGAGGGAGCGAGAGAGAGAAGACCAGTGGAACTAAAAGTACATGAAAGTGAAGTCATTAATCTTTGCCTTCCCTCCACTTCTCCTCGCATCCTCTCCCCTCTCTCCTGTTGTCCTCCTCTTCTCTCCACTTCTCCTCCCATCCTCTCCCTCTCCTCTTCTCCTCTCCTCCCATCCTCTCCCCCTCTCTACTCCTCCTCTGTCCTCCTCCTCCTCTCCTCTGGTTTAAACAACCTTTCTATTAATAGAGTTAGTCTCTGCAGGCAGCCCAGGGTGGTTCTGAGGCTGCCGATTGGTCGACCAGGGTCAGAGGTCACATGGTTTAACTGTACTTTGAAGCAGTTCTGCCGTGGCCTCATAACACACACACACACAGAGACAGACAGACACACACACACACACATACACAGGCACACACACTCACACACAGGCACACACACACAGACACACACACACACACACACACATGAACAGCAGGGTCTTCCCCAGCTACCCAATACTGTCTAAGATCATCAGGTTTTCATAACATCTACACTTAGAACCCTTAGAACAGAGCATTTAGAACCATATGAGAGCATGTCATCTACACTTAGAACCCTTAGAACAGAGCATTTAGAACATGACATCTAAACGGAGAACCCTTAGAACAGAGCATTTATAACCGTGTGAGAACATGACATCTACACTTAGAACCCGTAGAACAGAGCATTTAGAACATGACATCTGAACGGAGAACCCTTAGAACAGAGCATTTATAACCGTGTGAGAACATGACATTCAGACTTAGAACCCTTAGAACAGAGCATTTAGAACCATATGAGCATGTCATCTACACTTAGAACCCTTAGAACAGAGCATTTAGAACATGACATCTAAACAGAGAACCCTTAGAATGAGCATTTAGAACCGTATGAGAACATGACATCTAAACGGAGAACCCTTGGAACTTTACTGACCTTTAGATGTAGAACCTGTGGAACTCTGGGTGTTCCATGAAGAGACAGCGTTGCCTGGACTACCGCGTCACCGGCCTATCAGACGGAGCCCGTCAGGATCCATGGCAATGGGGCTGTTGTTGCGTTTGTCCGTAGATCAGCAGATCTGAGTTCCCCAGCTTGACGTTGTCACCCCCCGTGGTGACCTGATCTTCTGTGACATCCCATCTCTCTCTCTCCTCCCCCAAGGGCCTTATTGTCATGGGAAACGTATGTTAACATTGCCAAAGCAAGTGAAGTAAATAATAAACAAAAGTGAAATAAACAATAACAAGTCAACATAACCAATGAACAGTAAACATTACACTCACAGACATTTCAAATGTAATACTATTTTTATATATACAGTGTTGTAATGATGTGCATATAGTTAAAGTACACAAGGGAAAATAAATCAACATAAATATGGGTTGTATTTACAAGTTAAAGAACAAAAGGGAAAATAAATCAACATAAATATGGGTTGTATTTACAAGTTAAAGAACAAAAGGGAAAATAAATAAACAGAAATATGGGTTGTATTTACAATGGTGTCTGTCCTTCACTTGCCTTGTCTCTCAGATCGTTCACATCTCTGTGGAAGTTACCTGAGGCGCTGATGTTTAGGCCGAGGTTTGTATAGTTTCTTGTGTGATCTAAGGCAACGCTGTCTAGATGGAATTTGTATTTGTGGCGACTGGACCTTTTTTCCGGGAACACCATTATTTTTGTCTCATATGAAAGTCAACATGAGAAAAACATTTGCTTTGTTCCAAAACGTAATGACTATTAAAATGTCAGATCAGGGAGTTCCACTGTCTCATCTATCTATCTATATCCTGTCTGCTGCTCTCTGTGTGAGGGAGAGACAGAGAGAGACAGACTACAGGGAGTCCCACTGTCTCATCTATCTA
>NW_027035849.1:0-11794 GCF_034236695.1 Oncorhynchus nerka
AACGGAGGTTATACAGACCGGTAACGGGAGGTTATACAGACCGTAACGGAGGTTACAGACCGGTAACGGAGAGTTATACAGACCGGTAACGGGAGGTTATAGCAGACCGCAACGGAGGTTATACAGACCGTAACGGAGGTTATACAGACCGGGTTAACGGGAGGTTATAGACAGACCGTAACGGGAGGTTATACAGACGTACCGTAACGGAGGTTATACAGACCGGGTACGCGTAACGGAGGTTATACAGACCGGCACCGTAACGAGTGTTATACAGACCGCACCGTAACGGAGGTTATACAGACCGCACCAGAACGGGAGGTTATACAGACCGGTACCGTGAACGGAGGTTATACAGACCGGTACCGTAACGGGAGGTTATACAGACCGGTACCGTGAACGGGAGGTTATACGGGCCGGTACCGTGAACGGGAGGTTATACAGACCGGTACCGTGAACGGGAGAGTTATACAGACCGGTACCGTGAACAGGAGGTTAGTACAGACCGGCACCGTGAACGGAGGTTATACAGACCGGTACCGTAACGGGAGGTTATACAGACCGGTACCGTAGCGGAGGTTATACCTGGGCCCGGTACCGTAACGGGAGGTTATACAGACCGTGTACAGTAACGGGAGGTTATACAGACCGGTACCCGTGAACGGGAGGTTATACAGACCGGTACCGTAACGGAGAGTTATACAGACCGGTACCGTAACGGGAGGTTATACGAGACCGCGTACCGTAACGGGAGGTTATATAGACCGGTACCGTGAACGGGAGGTTATACTAGACCGTACCGTAACGAGGTTATACAGACCGGCACCGTAGCGGGAGGTTATACAGACCGGTACCGTAACGGGAGGTTATACAGACCGGTACCGTAACGGAGGTTATACAGACCGGCACCGTGAACGGGAGGTTATACAGACCGGTACCGTAACGGGAGGTTATACAGACCGCACCGTGATCGGGAGGTGATACAGACCGGTACCGTAACGGAGGTTATACAGACCGGTACCGTAGCGGGAGGTTATACAGACCGCACCGAACGGAGGTTATACGAGACCCGGTACCGTAACGGAGGTTATACAGACCGTACCGTAACGGGAGGTTATACAGACTCGGGTACCAGTAACGGGAGGTTATACAGACCTGGTACCGTGAACGGGAGGTTATACAGACCGGCACCGTAGACGGGAGGTTATACAGACCGTACCGTAACGGGGAGGTTATACAGACCGGTACCGTAACGGGAGGTTATACAGACCGGTACCGTAACGGGAGGTTATACAGACCGGCACCCGTAACGGGAGGTTATACCGGACCGTAGCGGAGGTTATACAGACCCGATACGGTAACGGGAGGATTATACAGACCGGTACGGTAACGGAGGTTATACAGACCGTACGGTAACGGGAGGTTATACAGACCGGTACGGTGACGGAGGTTATACAGACCAGTGCGGTAACGGGAGGTTATACGACCGGTACGGTAACGGGAGGTGGTACAGACCGGGTAACAGGGAGGTTATACAGACCGGTACGGTAACGGGAGGTTATACAGACCGGTACGGTAACGGGAGGTTATACAGACCGGTACGGTAACGGGAGGTTATACAGACCGGTAACGGGAGGTTATACAGACCGGTAACGGGAGGTTATACAGACCGGTAACGGGAGGTTATACAGACCCGGTAGCGGAGGTTATACAGACCGGTAACGGGGAGGTTATACAGACCGTAACAGGAGGTTATACAGAGCCGGTGCCGTAACGGGAGGTTATACAGACCGGTGCCGTAACGGGAGGTTATACAGACCGGTGCCGTAACGAGAGTTATACAGACCGTGCCGAACGGGAGGTTATGGGTAGACCAGTAACGGAGGTTATACAGACCGGTAACGGGAGGTTATACAGACCGGTAACGGGAGGTTATACAGACCGGTAACGGGAGGTTATACAGACCGGTAACGGGAGGTTATACAGACCGGTAACGGGAGGTTATACAGACCGGTAACGGGAGGTTATACAGACCCGGTAACGGGAGGTTATACAGACCGGTAACGGGAGGTTATAGCAGACCGGTAACGGGAGGTTATACAGACTGCAACGGAGAGGTTATACTAGACCGGCGCCGTAACGGGAGCAGGTTATACAGACCGGTGCCGTAACGGGAGCAGGTTATACAGACCGTGCCGTAACGGAGGCAGGTTATACAGGACCGGTGCCGTAGCGGGAGCAGGTTATACGGACCGGTGCCGTAGCGAGGGCAGGTTATACGGACCGGTGCCAGTAGCGGGAGCAGGTTATACAGACGGTGCCGTAACGGGAGCAGGTTATACAGACCGGTGCCGTAACGGGAGCAGGTTATACAGACCGGTGCCGTAACGGGAGCAGGTTATACAGACCGGTGCCGTAACGGGAGCAGGTTATACAGACCGGTGCCGTAACGGGAGCAGGTTATACAGACCGGTGCCGTAACGGAGCAGGTTATACAGACCGTGCCGTAACGAGGGCAGGTTATACAGACCGGTGCCGTAACGGGAGCAGGTTATACAGAACCGGTGCCGTAGCGGGGCAGGTTATACAGACCGGTGCCGTAATCGGGAGCAGGTTATACAGACCGGTGCCGTAGCGGGAGCAGGTTATACGAGACCCGGTGCCGTAACGGGGCAGGTTATACAGACCGGTGCCGTAACGGGGCAGGTTATACAGACCGGTGCCGTAACGGGGAGCAGGTTATACAGACCGGTGCCGTAACGGGAGCAGGTTATACAGACCGGTGCCGTAGCGGGAGCAGGTTATACAGACCGGTGCCGTAACGGGAGCAGGTTATACAGACCGGTGCGTAACTGCGGAGCAGGTTATACAGACCCGGTGCCGTAGCGGAGCAGGTTATGCAGACCGGTGCCGTAACGGAGCAGGTTATACAGACCGGTGCCGTAGCGAGGCAGGTTATACAGACCGGTGCCGTAGCGGGAGCAGGTTATACAGACCGGTGCCGTAACGGGAGCAGGTTATACAGACCGGTGCCGTAGCGGGAGCAGGTTATACAGACCGGTGCCGTAGCAGGGAGCAGGTTATACAGACCGGTGCCGTAACGGGGAGCAGGTTATACAGACCGGTGCCGTAGCGGAGCAGGTTATACAGACCGGTGCCGTAGCGGGAGCAGGTTATACAGACCGGTGCCGACGGAGCAGGTTACAGACCGTGCGTAGCGGCAGGTTACTACAGACCGGTGCCGTAGCGGGGCAGGTTATACAGACGGTGCGTAGCCGGGAGCAGGTTATACAGACCCCGGTGCGTAGCGGGAGCAGGTTATACAGACGGTGCCGCAGCGGAGCAGGTTATACAGACCCGGTCGCGGCGTAGCGGGAGCAGGTTATACAGACCGGTGCGGCAGCGGGCAGGTTATACAGACCGGTACGGCAACGGGAGCAGGTTGTACAGACCGGTACGGCAGCGGGAGCAGGTTATACAGACCGATGCGCAGCGGGAGCAGGTTATACAGACCGATGCGGCAGCGGGAGGTTATACAGACCCGGTACGGCAACGGGAGGTTATACAGACCGGTACGGACAGGCGGGAGAAGTTATACAGACCGGTACGGCAACGGGAGGTTATACAGACCGGTACCGTAACGGGAGGTTATACAGACCGGTGCCGCACCAGCAGTACCAAGAATCACCTTTAAGCCAAACCTCACCAGAAGCGAGCAGAGTGGACAGGACAGGCAGAACAGTGACTGTATGCTAGTAGGATTGTCCATATCTCCAATCATCTTTGCTGTGAATAACAACAACCATTTCTATTGTTTTGTATGACTACAGCTTCAGAGATAAAACGCAAAAATAGAGACCCGTTCTATTTGTGCGAAGCGACTTCCTTACTAATCCCAGATGGCCTGTTTATTCCCTACTAATCCCAGATGGCCTGTTTATTCTTTACTAATCCCAGATGGCCTGTTTATTCCCTACTAATCCCAGATGGTCTGTTTATTCCCTACTAATCCCAGATGGCCTGTTTATTCCCTACTAATCCCAGATGGCCTGTTTATTCCCTACTAATCCCAGATGGCCTGTTTATTCCCTACTAATCCCAGATGGCCTGTTTATTCCCTACTAATCCCAGATGGCCTGTTTATTCCTTACTAATCCCAGATGGCCTGTTTATTCCTTACTAATCCCAGATGGTCTGTTTATTCCTTACTAATCCCAGATGGTCTGTTTATTCCTTACTAATCCCAGATGGTCTGTTTATTCCTTACTAATCCCAGATGGCCTGTTTATTCCTTACTAATCCCAGATGGTCTGTTTATTCCTTACTAATCCCAGATGGTCTGTTTATTCCTTACTAATCCCAGATGGCCTGTTTATTCCTTACTAATCCCAGATGGCCTGTTTATTCCCTACTAATCCCAGATGGCCTGTTTATTCCCTACTAATCCCAGATGGCCTGTTTATTCCCTACTAATCCCAGATGGTCTGTTTATTCCTTACTAATCCCAGATGGCCTGTTTATTCCCTACTAATCCCAGATGGCCTGTTTATTCCCTACTAATCCCAGATGGCCTGTTTATTCCCTACTAATCCCAGATGGCCTGTTTATTCCTTACTAATCCCAGATGGCCTGTTTATTCCCTACTAATCCCAGATGGCCTGTTTATTCCTTACTAATCCCAGATGGCCTGTTTATTCCCTACTAATCCCAGATGGCCTGTTTATTCCTTACTAATCCCAGATGGCCTGTTTATTCCCTACTAATCCCAGATGGCCTGTTTATTCCCTACTAATCCCAGATGGCCTGTTTATTCCCTACTAATCCCAGATGGCCTGTTTATTCCTTACTAATCCCAGATGGCCTGTTTATTCCTTACTAATCCCAGATGGCCTGTTTATTCCCTACTAATCCCAGATGGCCTGTTTATTCCTTACTAATCCCAGATGGCCTGTTTATTCCTTACTAATCCCAGATGGCCTGTTTATTCCTTACTAATCCCAGATGGCCTGTTTATTCCTTACTAATCCCAGATGGCCTGTTTATTCCTACTAATCCCAGATGGCCTGTTTATTCCTTACTAATCCGATGGCCTGTTATTCCTTACTAATCCCAGATGGCCTGTTTATTCCATACTAATCCCAGATGGCCTGTTTATTCCTTACTAATCCCAGATGGCCTGTTTATTCCTTACTAATCCCAGATGGCCTGTTTATTCCTTACTAATCCCAGATGGCCTGTTTATTCCTTACTAATCCCAGATGGCCTGTTTATTCCTTACTAATCCCAGATGGCCTGTTTATTCCTTACTAATCCCAGATGGCCTGTTTATTCCTTACTAATCCCAGATGGCCTGTTTATTCCTTACTAATCCCAGATGGCCTGTTTATTCCCTACTAATCCCAGATGGCCTGTTTATTCCTTACTAATCCCAGATGGCCTGTTTAGAGATCCTGAGAGCTGACAGACAGGCCCCCCCTTAGTCCACAGCTCTCTGAATCTCTCCTATTACTGTCCCCAGACAGACAGCCCCCCCCCCCTTAGTCCACAGCTCTCTGAATCTCTCCTATTACTGTCCCCAGACAGACAGCCCCCCTTAGTCCACAGCTCTCTGAATCTCTCCTATTACTGTCCCCAGACAGACAGCCCCCCTTAGTCCACAGCTCTCTGAATCTCTCCTATTACTGTCCCCAGACAGACAGCCCCCTTAGTCCACAGCTCTCTGTATCTCTCCTATTACTGTCCCCAGACAGACAGCCCCCCTTAGTCCACAGCTCTCTGAATCTCTCCTATTACTGTCCCCAGACAGACAGCCCCCCTTAGTCCACAGCTCTCTGAATCTCTCCTATTACTGTCCCCAGACAGACAGCCCCCCTTAGTCCACAGCTCTCTGAATCTCTCCTATTACTGTCCCCAGACAGACAGCCCCCCTTAGTCCACAGCTCTCTGAATCTCTCCTATTACTGTCCCCAGACAGACAGCCCCCCCTTAGTCCACAGCTCTCTGAATCTCTCCTATTACTGTCCCCAGACAGACAGCCCCCCTTAGTCCACAGCTCTCTGAATCTCTCCTATTACTGTCCCCAGACAGACAGCCCCCCTTAGTCCACAGCTCTCTGAATCTCTCCTATTACTGTCCCCAGACAGACAGCCCCCCTTAGTCCACAGCTCTCTGAATCTCTCCTATTACTGTCCCCAGACAGACAGCCCCCCTTAGTCCACAGCTCTCTGTATCTCTCCTATTACTGTCCCCAGACAGACAGCCCCCTCTTAGTCCACAGCTCTCTGTATCTCTCCTATTACTGTCCCCAGACAGACAGCCCCCCTTAGTTCACAGCTCTCTGAATCTCTCCTATTACTGTCCCCAGACAGACAGCCCCCCTTAGTCCACAGCTCTCTGAATCTCTCCTATTACTGTCCCCAGACAGACAGCCCCCCTTAGTCCACAGCTCTCTGAATCTCTCCTATTACTGTCCCCAGACAGACAGCCCCCCTTAGTCCACAGCTCTCTGAATCTCTCCTATTACTGTCCCCAGACAGACAGCCCCCCCTTAGTCCACAGCTCTCTGAATCTCTCCTATTACTGTCCCCAGACAGACAGCCCCCCTTAGTCCACAGCTCTCTGTATCTCTCCTATTACTGTCCCCAGACAGACAGCCCCCCCCTTAGTCCACAGCTCTCTGTATCTCTCCTATTACTGTCCCCAGACAGACAGCCCCCCTTAGTCCACAGCTCTCTGAATCTCTCCTATTACTGTCCCCAGACAGACAGCCCCCCCTTAGTCCACAGCTCTCTGAATCTCTCCTATTACTGTCCCCAGACAGACAGCCCCCCTTAGTCCACAGCTCTCTGAATCTCTCCTATTACTGTCCCCAGACAGACAGCCCCCCTTAGTCCACAGCTCTCTGAATCTCTCCTATTACTGTCCCCAGACAGACAGCCCCCCTTAGTCCACAGCTCTCTGAATCTCTCCTATTACTGTCCCCAGACAGACAGCTCCCCCTTAGTCCACAGCTCTCTGAATCTCTCCTATTACTGTCCCCAGACAGACAGCCCCCCTTAGTCCACAGCTCTCTGAATCTTCTCCTATTACTGTCCCCAGACAGACAGCCCCCCTTAGTCCACAGCTCTCTGTATCTCTCCTATTACTGTCCCCAGACAGACAGCCCCCCTTAGTCCACAGCTCTCTGTATCTCTCCTATTACTGTCCCCAGACAGACAGCCCCCCTTAGTCCACAGCTCTCTGAATCTCTCCTATTACTGTCCCCAGACAGACAGCCCCCCTTAGTCCACAGCTCTCTGAATCTCTCCTATTACTGTCCCCAGACAGACAGCCCCCCTTAGTCCACAGCTCTCTGAATCTCTCCTATTACTGTCCCCAGACAGACAGCCCCCCCCTTAGTCCACAGCTCTCTGAATCTCTCCTATTACTGTCCCCAGACAGACAGCCCCCCTTAGTCCACAGCTCTCTGAATCTCTCCTATTACTGTCCCCAGACAGACAGCCCCCCTTAGTCCACAGCTCTCTGTATCTCTCCTATTACTGTCCCCAGACAGACAGCCCCCCTTAGTCCACAGCTCTCTGTATCTCTCCTATTACTGTCCCCAGACAGACAGCCCCCCTTAGTCCACAGCTCTCTGAATCTCTCCTATTACTGTCCCCAGACAGACAGCCCCCCCTTAGTCCACAGCTCTCTGAATCTCTCCTATTACTGTCCCCAGACAGACAGCCCCCCCTTAGTCCACAGCTCTCTGAATCTCTCCTATTACTGTCCCCAGACAGACAGCCCCCCCCTTAGTCCACAGCTCTCTGTATCTCTCCTATTACTGTCCCCAGACAGACAGCCCCCCTCTTAGTCCACAGCTCTCTGAATCTCCCTATTACTGTCCCCAGACAGACAGCCCCCCCCTTAGTCCACAGCTCTCTGAATCTCTCCTATTACTGTCCCCAGACAGACAGCCCCCCTTAGTCCACAGCTCTCTGAATCTCTCCTATTACTGTCCCCAGACAGACAGCCCCCCCTTAGTCCACAGCCTCTGAATCTCTCCTATTACTGTCCCCAGACAGACAGCCCCCCTTAGTCCACAGCTCTCTGTATCTCTCCATTACTGTCCCCAGACAGACAGCCCCCCTTAGTCCACAGCTCTCTGAATCTCTCCTATTACTGTCCCCAGACAGACAGCCCCCCCTTAGTCCACAGCTCTCTGAATCTCTCCTATTACTGTCCCCAGACAGACAGCCCCCCTTAGTCCACAGCTCTCTGAATCTCTCCTATTACTGTCCCCAGACAGACAGCCCCCCTTAGTCCACAGCTCTCTGAATCTCTCCTATTACTGTCCCCAGACAGACAGCCCCCCCTTAGTCCACAGCTCTCTGAATCTCTCCTATTACTGTCCCCAGACAGACAGCCCCCCTTAGTCCACAGCTCTCTGAATCTCTCCTATTACTGTCCCCAGACAGACAGCCCCCCTTAGTCCACAGCTCTCTGTATCTCTCCTATTACTGTCCCCAGACAGACAGCCCCCCTTAGTCCACAGCTCTCTGTATCTCTCCTATTACTGTCCCCAGACAGACAGCCCCCCCTTAGTCCACAGCTCTCTGAATCTCTCCTATTACTGTCCCCAGACAGACAGCCCCCCCCTTAGTCCACAGCTCTCTGAATCTCTCCTATTACTGTCCCCAGACAGACAGCCCCCCCTTAGTCCACAGCTCTCTGAATCTCTCCTATTACTGTCCCCAGACAGACAGCCCCCCTTAGTCCACAGCTCTCTGAATCTCTCCTATTACTGTCCCCAGACAGACAGCCCCCCTTGTCCACAGCTCTCTGAATCTCTCCTATTACTGTCCCCAGACAGACAGCCCCCCTTAGTCCACAGCTCTCTGAATCTCTCCTATTACTGTCCCCAGACAGACAGCCCCCCTTAGTCCACAGCTCTCTGAATCTCTCCTATTACTGTCCCCAGACAGACAGCCCCCCTTAGTCCACAGCTCTCTGTATCTCTCCTATTACTGTCCCCAGACAGACAGCCCCCCTTAGTCCACAGCTCTCTGTATCTCTCCTATTACTGTCCCCAGACAGACAGCCCCCCTTAGTCCACAGCTCTCTGAATCTCTCCTATTACTGTCCCCAGACAGACAGCCCCCCCTTAGTCCACAGCTCTCTGAATCTCTCCTATTACTGTCCCCAGACAGACAGCCCCCCTTAGTCCACAGCTCTCTGAATCTCTCCTATTACTGTCCCCAGACAGACAGCCCCCCCCTTAGTCCACAGCTCTCTGAATCTCTCCTATTACTGTCCCCAGACAGACAGCCCCCCTTAGTCCACAGCTCTCTGAATCTCTCCTATTACTGTCCCCAGACAGACAGCCCCCCTTAGTCCACAGCTCTCTGTATCTCTCCTATTACTGTCCCCAGACAGACAGCCCCCCCCTTAGTCCACAGCTCTCTGTATCTCTCCTATTACTGTCCCCAGACAGACAGCCCCCCTTAGTCCACAGCTCTCTGAATCTCTCCTATTACTGTCCCCAGACAGACAGCCCCCCCCTTAGTCCACAGCTCTCTGAATCTCTCCTATTACTGTCCCCAGACAGACAGCCCCCCCTTAGTCCACAGCTCTCTGAATCTCTCCTATTACTGTCCCCAGACAGACAGCCCCCCCTTAGTCCACAGCTCTCTGTATCTCTCCTATTACTGTCCCCAGACAGACAGCCCCCCTTAGTCCACAGCTCTCTGAATCTCTCCTATTACTGTCCCCAGACAGACAGCCCCCCTTAGTCCACAGCTCTCTGAATCTCTCCTATTACTGTCCCCAGACAGACAGCCCCCCCTTAGTCCACAGCTCTCTGAATCTCTCTCCATTACTGTCCCCAGACAGACAGCCCCCCCCTTAGTCCACAGCTCTCTGAATCTCTCCTATTACTGTCCCCAGACAGACAGCCCCCCTTAGTCCACAGCTCTCTGAATCTCTCCTATTACTGTCCCCAGACAGACAGCCCCCTTAGTCCACAGCTCTCTGTATCTCTCCTATTACTGTCCCCAGACAGACAGCCCCCCCTTAGTCCACAGCTCTCTGAATCTCTCCTATTACTGTCCCCAGACAGACAGCCCCCCTTAGTCCACAGCTCTCTGAATCTCTCCTATTACTGTCCCCAGACAGACAGCCCCCCTTAGTCCACAGCTTCTGAATCTCTCCTATTACTGTCCCCAGACAGACAGCCCCCCTTAGTCCACAGCTCTCTGAATCTCTCCTATTACTGTCCCCAGACAGACAGCCCCCCTTAGTCCACAGCTCTCTGAATCTCTCCTATTACTGTCCCCAGACAGACAGATCCTGAAAGCTGTGGACTAAGGGGTGGGGCTGTCTGTCAGGGGACAGCTCTCAGGATCTCTCATATTACTCTCCCTGACAGACAGCCCCCCACCCCCACCCCCAGCCCACATATCTCCTGGATCTCTCATATTACTCTCCCCTGACAGACAGCCCCCCCACATACACATATTTAACAGATGTTATTGGTCACATGCCCATATTCAGCAGATGTTATTGGTCACATGCCCATATTCAGCAGATGTTATTGGTCACATGCCCATATTCAGCAGATGTTATTGGTCACATGCCCATATTTAGCAGATGTTATTGGTCACATGCCCATATTCAGCAGATGTTATTGGTCACATGCCCATATTCAGCAGATGTTATTGGTCACATGCCCATATTCAGCAGATGTTATTGGTCACATACACATATTTAGCAGATGTTATTGGTCACATGCCCATATTCAGCAGATGTTATTGGTCACATGCCCATATTCAGCAGATGTTATTGGTCACATGCCCATATTCAGCAGATGTTATTGGTCACATGCCCATATTCAGCAGATGTTATTGGTCACATGCCCATATTTAACAGATGTTATTGGTCACATGCCCATATTCAGCAGATGTTATTGGTCACATGCCCATATTCAGCAGATGTTATTGGTCACATGCCCATATTCAGCAGATGTTATTGGTCACATGCCCATATTCAGCAGATGTTATTGGTCACATGCCCATATTTAACAGATGTTATTGGTCACATGCCCATATTTAACAGATGTTATTGGTCACATATTCAGCAGATGTTATTGGTCACATGCCCATATTTAACAGATGTTATTGGTCACATGCCCATATTTAACAGATGTTATTGGTCACATATTTAGCAGATGTCATTGGTCACATGCCCATATTCAGCAGATGTTATTGGTCACATGCCCATATTCAGCAGATGTTATTGGTCACATGCCCATATTCAGCAGATGTTATTGGTCACATATTTATCAGATGTTATTGGTCACATGCCCATATTTATCAGATGTTATTGCGGGTGTAGTGAAATGCTTTGTGTTTCCGAGCTCCAACAGTGCAGTAGTATCTAACAATTCACAACCATACACACAAATCTAAAGGTAAAAGTATGGAGTTAAGAAATATGTAAATATTAGGACGAGCAATGTCGGAGTGACATTGATTAGAATACAGTAGAATAGAATACAGTAGAATAGAATACAGTAGAATAGAATACAGTAGAATAGAATACAGTAGAATATAATACAGTAGAATATAATACAGTAGAATATAATACAGTATGTACATATGAAAAGAATAAAGCAGTATGTAAACCTTATTAAAGTGACTAGTGATTCCATGTCTATGTATGTAGGGCAGCAGCCTCTATATCGAATCAAATCAAATGTTATTTGTCACATACACATGGTTAGCAGATGTTAATGCGAAGTGTAGTGAAATGCTTGTGC
>NW_027035850.1:0-11798 GCF_034236695.1 Oncorhynchus nerka
GAGGAGGAGGAGGAGGATGAAGATAGAACAGATAGGTACAACACAGACCTAGACTAGTTCTCATACTATGAGGAGGAGGAGGAGGAGGAGGAGGAGGAGGAGAAGGAGGAGGAGGAGGATGAAGATAGAACAGATAGGTACAACACAGACCTAGATTAGTTCTCATACTATGAGGAGGAGGAGGAGGAGGAGGAGGAGGAGGAGGAGGATGAAGATAGAACAGATAGGTACAACACAGACCTAGACTAGTTCTCATACTATGAGGAGGGAGGAGGAGGAGGAGGAGGAGGAGGAGGAGGAGAAGGAGGAGAAGGAGGAGGAGGAGGAGGATGAAGATAGAACAGATAGGTACAACACAGACCTAGATTAGTTCTCATACTATGAGGAGGAGGAGGAGGAGAAGGAGGAGGAGGAGGATGAAGATAGAACAGATAGGTACAACACAGACCTAGACTAGTTCTCATACTATGAGGAGGAGGAGGAGGAGGAGGAGGAGGAGGAGGAGGATGAAGATAGAACAGATAGGTACAACACAGACCTAGACTAGTTCTCATACTATGAGGAGGAGGAGGAGGAGGAGGAGGAGGAGGATGAAGATAGAACAGATAGGTACAACACAGACCTAGACTAGTTCTCATACTATGAGGAGGAGGAGGAGGAGGAGGAGGAGGAGGAGGAGGAGGAGGAGGATGAAGATAGAACAGATAGGTACAACACAGACCTAGACTAGTTCTCATACTATGAGGAGGAGGAGGAGGAGGAGGAGGAGGAGGAGGAGGAGGAGGAGGAGGATGAAGATAGAACAGATAGGTACAACACAGACCTAGACTAGTTCTCATACTATGAGGAGGAGGAGGAGGAGGAGGAGGAGGAGGAGGAGGATGAAGATAGAACAGATAGGTACAACACAGACCTAGACTAGTTCTCATACTATGAGGAGGAGGAGGAGGAGGAGGGAGGAGGAGGAGAAGGAGAAGGAGGAGCAGGAGGATGAAGATAGACTAGACTAGTTTCGTTACTATGAGGAGGAGGAGTGGGAGGAGGAGGAGGAGGGGAGGAGAAGGAGGAGAAGGAGGAGGAGGAGGAGGAGGAAGATAGAACAGATAGGTACATCATACAGACCTAGATTAGTTCTCATACTATGAGAGGAGGAGGAGGAGGAGGAGGAGGATGAAGATAGAACAGATAGGGCAGACCTAGAGTTCCTGCTACTATGAGGAGGAGGAGGAGGAGGAGGAGGAGGGATGAAGATAGAACAGATAGGTACATCACAGACCTAGATTAGTTCTCATACTATGAGGGAGGAGGAGGAGGAGGAGGATGAAGAGGAGGATTAGTTCTCATACTATGAGGAGGAGGATGAGGAGGAGGATGAAGGAACAGATAGGTACATCACAGACCTAGACTAGTTCTCATACTATGAGGAGGGGGAGGGAGGAGGAGGAGGAGGGAGGATGAAGATAGAACAGATAGGTACATCACAGACCTAGATTAGTTCTCACTATGAGGAGGATGAGGAGGAGGAGGAGGAGGAGGAGGAGGATGAAGATAGAACAGAGGTACAACACAGACCTAGATTAGTTCTCATACTATGAGGAGGAGGAGAGGAGGAGGAGGAGGATGAAGATAGAACAGATAGGTACAACACAGACCCTAGACTAGTTCTCATACTGAGGAGGAGGAGGAGGAGGAGAGGAGGGGAGGAGGATGAAGATAGAACAGATAGGTACAACACAGACCTAGATTAGTTCTCATACTACAGAGGAGGAGGAGGAGGAGGAGGATGAAGATAGAACAGAGAAAGGTACAACACAGACCTAGACTAGTTTCTCATACTATGAGGAGGAGGAGGAGGAGGAGGAGGAGGAGGAGGATGAAGATAGAACAGATAGGTACAACACAGACCTAGACTAGTTCTCATACTATGTTCAGTTTGGGCTCACTGTACTGTATAAAAACTAGTGGTATTTACTACAAAGACCAGGGACACATGATGGTTAAAACCTCAACTGTGTAAAGAAAGAATGAAAACCATGATAGCATTAAAACAATTGATATGATTAAATAACTGATAGTGATGATAGTGATTAAAACAACTGATAGTGATTAAAACAACTGATAGAGATTAAAACAACTGATAGAGATGATAGTGATTAAAACAACTGATAGAGATTAAAACAACTGATAGTGATGATAGTGATTAAAACAACTGATAGAGATTAAAACAACTGATAGAGATTAAAACAAACTTATGCGATGATAGTGATTAAAAACAACTGATAGAGATTAAAATAACTGATAGTGACATAGTGATTAAAACAACTGATAGAGATTAAAACAACTGGATAGAGATTAAAACAATTGATAGTGATGATAGTGATTAAAATAACTGATATGATTAAAACAACTGATAGAGATTAAACAACTGATAGTGATGATAGTGATTAAAACAACTGATAGTGATTAAAACAACTGGATAGTGATTAAACAACTGGATAGAGATTAAAACAACTGATAGAGATTAAACAACTGATAGTGATGATAGTGATTAAAACAACTGATAGCATTAAAACAACTGATAGTGATTAAAACAACTGATAGTGATTAAAACAACTGATAGAGATTAAAACAACTGATAGAGATTAAAACAACTGATAGTGATGATAGGATTAAAACAACTTGATAGTGATTAAACAACTTGATATGATTAAAACAACTGATAGTGATGAAATGTTCGATAGATTAAAACAACTGATAGTGATGATAGTGATTAAAACAATTGATATGATGATAGTGATTAAAACAACTGATAGAGATTAAAACAACTGACAGAGATTAAAACAACTGATAGAGATTAAAAAACAACTGATAGTGATTAAAACAACTGATAGAGAGATGATAGTGATTAAAACAACTTAAAACAACTGATAGTGATTAAAACAACTGATAGAGATTAAAACAACTGATAGAGATTAAAACAACTGATAGAGATTAAAACAACTGATAGTGATTAAAACGCTGATAGTGATTAAAACAACTGATTAAAACAACTGAGATTAAAACAACTGATAGTGATGATAGTGATTAAAACAACTGATAGTGATTAAAAAACAACTGATAGTGATTAAAACAACTGATAGATGATTAAAACAACTGATAAGTGATTAAAACAACTGATAGAGATTAAAACAACTGATAGTGTTAAAACAACTGATAGAGATTAAAACAACTGATAGTGAATATACTGATGATTAAAACAACTGATAGTGATTAAAACAACTGATAGTGATTAAAACAACTGATAGAGATTAAAAACAACTGATAGTGATTAAAACAACTGATAGAGATTAAAACAACTGATAGATGATTAAAAACAACTGATAGTGATGATAGTGATAAAACAACTGATAGTGATTAAAACAACTGATAGGAGATTAAAACAACTGATAGAGATTAAAACAACTGATAGAGATTAAAACAACTGGATAGTGATTAAAAAAACAACTGATAGATTAAAACAACTGATAGTGATTAAAACAACTGATAGAGATTAAAACAACTGATAGTGATTAAAACAACTGATAGTGATTAAAACAAGTGATGATAGTGATTAAAATGAAACAACTGGATAGTGTTTAAAACAACTGATGATGATTAGTGATTAAAACAACTGATAGTGATTGAAACAACTGATAGTGATTAAAACAACTGATAGTGATTAAAACAACTGATAGATTAAAACAACTGATAGTGATTAAAACAAACTGATAGTGATTAAAACAACTGATAGTGATAGTCATTAAACAACGATGATAGTGATTAAAACAACTGATAGTGATTAAAACAACTGATAGTCATTAAAACAACTGCAGATTAACTGATAAATTAAAACAACTGATAATGAATAAAACAACTGAATGATTAAAACAACTGATAGTTCAGTATTTCTTGTCTTTGTCATGATATTCGGCTGGTCTAAAATAATGACGATGATGCTGATACTAACCAGAATGTATAAATGAGCTAAAACAAAGTCTCCTCAGTCCTACAAATCTTCAGTATATCATATCATCTTTACGATGATGCATATAACAAGGAACTGATCCTCATCAGTCCTACACCGTCATCATCTTTTCTCTTTATCATCTTTACCATCATATAACAAGGAACTGACCTCACTGGGGTCCTAAATTCTACAGCCCCTCTTTCTCTTCATCGTCTTTACCATCATATAACCAGGAACTGACGTACATCCTTTACATCTTTACTCTTATCATCTTTACCATCATATAACCAGGAACTGCTGAATCCTACACCGTACATCTTTACTCTTTATCGTCTTTACCATCATATAACCAGGAACTGACCTAATCAGTCCTACACCGTACATCTTTACTCTTTATCATCTTTACCATCATATAACCAGGAACTGAGCTTATCACACAGCTATCATCTTTAACTGACCTCATCACACAGCTATCATCTTTAACTGACCTCATCACACAGCTATCATCTTTAACTGAGCTTATCACACAGCTATCATCTTTAACTGAGCTTATCACACAGCTATCATCTTTAACTGACCTCATCACACAGCTATCATCTTTAACTGACCTCATCAGCATCATCTTTAACCGTCTTTAATCTTTAACTGAGCTTATCATCTTTAACTGAGCTTATCACACAGCTATAATCTTTAACATCATATAACCAGGAACTGAGCTCATCACACAGCTATCATCTTTAACTGAGCTTATCACACAGCTATCATGTTTAACATCATATAACCAGGAACTGACCTCATCACACAGCTATCGTCTTTAACTGACCTTATCACACAGCTATAATCTTTAACATCATATAACCAGGAACTGACCTCATCAAACAGCCAAAACAGTACAGGAAGTCTCTGAACCAACCCGGTCTCGTCTACAGTAGTGCAGGGTTCCCAAATGGAATCCTGTTAAGTGCCATTTTGGGACACAGTCTAGATCTTCCCCAGTATCTTCCCCAATGTGTCTCCATGCGTGAGAAACTGAGAGAACAAACTGCCCCTGGGTCCAGATCCGTAATGGACGCCCTAGAATGTGTTTCAATGGGAGAGCCGCGTAGCCGCAATGGCCGCCGCCAGCAGTCATACTCACCTTCTGCATGATGTGGTTGACCCAGGGAGACGTGCAGTTGCTGATGTCGGGGCCTTGGGGATCCCAGTAGCCCTGCTGAGCAACACACACGTATGTAGCTACGCCTGGAAGACACACAAACACCAAGACAACGCGCTTAGCAAACACTGTAAGACAGCGTTGACATTCAGAGAGTGGGCAGGGAGGCAGGACGTACAGAGGAGCCAGGGGTTCAGACACGTGTGTGTGTGTGTGTGTGTGTGTGTGTGTGTGTGTGTGTGTGTGTGTGTGTGTGTGTGTGTGTGTGATAATTAACCAGACAAAGGACAGTGTTTCACATCCATGAGTCTGAGCAGCAGGATCATACTCTATTTACCAACCTTAGTACTGGAGAGGACAGAGACGGACATTAAGGAGAGGTTAAAGAACTAGTGATCTGAATCTAACACACGTCCCTACACATTTGTGTTTGTGTGTGTGTGTGTGTGTGTGTGTGTGTGTGTGTGTGTGTGTTTCTCATAATGAGATGTATTGTATGCTGTATATGCATGTATGCCTGTCATGGCACATGAAATGAACGTTGTTACAGTGTTAACATGACCTATATATGATGTTCATGTTTCATATTCTACATGATCACACAACTCACGCTCTAACAGAGAACAACTCACGCTCTAACAGAGAACACCTCACGCTCTAACAGAGAACACCTCACGCTCTAACAGAACAGCTCACGCTCTAACAGAACAACTCACGCTCTAACAGAGAACACCTCACGCTCTAACAGAGAACACCTCACGCTCTAACAGAGAACACCTCACGCTCTAACAGAACAACTCACACTCTAACAGAACAGCTCACACTCTAACAGAACACCTCACGCTCTAACAGAACAACTCATGCTCTAACAGAGAACACCTCACGCTCTAACAGAACACCTCACGCTCTAACAGAACAACTCATGCTCTAACAGAACACCTCACGCTCTAACAGAACAACTCACGCTCTAACAGAGAACAACTCACGCTCTAACAGAGAACAACTCACGCTCTAACAGAGAACAACAACTCAGGCTCTAACAGAGAACACACGCCTAACAGAACACTCACGCTCTAACAGAACAACTCATGCTCTAACAGAACACCTCACGCCTAACAGAACAACTCACGCTCTAACAGAGAACAACTCACGCTCTAACAGAGAACAACTCACGCTCTAACAGAGAACAACAACTCAGGCTCTAACAGAGAACAGCTCACGCTCTAACAGAGAACAACTCACGCTCTAACAGAGAACAACAACTCAGGCTCTAACAGAGAACAACTCACGCTCTAACAGAGAACAACTCAAGCTCTAACAGAGAACAGCTCACGCTCTAACAGAGAGAACAGAGAACAGCTCACGCTCTAACAGAGAACAACTCAAGCTCTAACAGAGAACAACTCACGCTCTAACAGAGAACAGCTCACGCTCTAACAGAGAACAACTCAAGCTCTAACAGAGAACAACTCACGCTCTAACAGAGAACAACAACCCACGCTCTAACATAATTTAAAGCCAGGCTCTAACAGAGAACAAACCACGATCTAACAGAATTTAAAGCCAGGCTCTAACAGAGAACAACCCACACTCTAACAGAATTTAAAGCCAGGCTCTAACAGAGAACAACCCACACTCTAACAGAATTTAAAGCCAGGTTCTAATAGAGAACAACCCGCGCTCTAACAGAATTTAAAGCCAGGCTCTAATAGAGAACAACCCACGCTCTAACAGAATTTAAAGCCAGGCTCTAACAGAGAACAACCCGCGCTCTAACAGAGAACAACCCACGCTCTAACATAATTTCAAACCAGGCTCTAACAGAGAACAACCCACGCTCTAACATAATTTAAAGCCAGGGTCTAACAGAGAACAACCCACGCTCTAACATAATTTAAAGCCAGGCTCTAACAGAGAACAACCCACGCTCTAACATAATTTAAAGCCAGGGTCTAACAGAGAACAGCCCACGCTCTAACATAATTTAAGCCAGGCTCTAACAGAGAACAACCCACGCCTAACAGAATTTAAAGCCAGGCTCTAACAGAGAACAGCCCATCTAACAGAACAAAGCCAGGCTCTAACAGAGAACAACCCATGCTCTAACAGAGAACAACCCACACCTAACAGAAGCTAAAGCCAGGCTCTAACAGAGAACAACCCACGCCTAACAGAATTTAAAGCCAGGCTCTAACAAGAGAACAGCCCACAACTCTAACAGAGAATGTAAAGCCAGGCTCTAACAGAGAACAACCCATGCCTAACAGAGAACAACCCACACTCTAACAGAATTTAAAGCCAGGCTCTAACAGAGAACAACCCACGCTCTAACAGAATTTAAAGCCAGGCTCTAACAGAGAACAACCCACACTCTAACAGAATTTAAAGCCAGGCTCTAACAGAATTTAAAGCCAGGCTCTAACAGAATTTAAAGCCAGGCTCTAACAGAGAACAACCTACTCTAACAGAATTTCAGCCAGGCTCTTAACAGAGAAACAACCCATTAATTTCCAACAGAATTTAAAGCCAGGCTCTAAACAGAATTTAAAGCCAGGCTCTAACAGAGAACAACCCACGCTCTAACAGAATTTAAAGCCAGGCTCCAACAGAATTTAAAGCCAGGCTCTAACAGAGAACAACCGCTCTAACAGAATTTAAAGCCAGGCTCTAACAGAGAACAACCCACGCCTCTAACAGAATTTAAAGCCAGGCTCTAACAGAGAACAACCTGTTCTAACAGATTTAAAGCCAGCTCTAACAGAGAACAACCCACGCTCTAACATAATTTAAAGCCAGGGTCTAACAGAGAACAACCCACGCTCTAACAGAATTTAAAGCCAGGGTCTAACAGAGAACAACCCACGCCTAACATAATTTAAAGCCAGGCTCTAACAGAGAATAACCCATGCTCTAACAGAATTTAAAGCCAGGCTCTAACAGAGAACAACCCGCTCTAACAGAATTTAAAGCCAGGCTCTAAAGAAAAGACAAGCACAGACAGAAACCTACTTGTTTCATGGTTTAAATAACAGAAGCTCTGTGTGTGTAGTGTTTGTCAAACACTTATTGTCTGCTGTCTGGAACATGATTCACCTGCACTGGGTGGAAATTATATTTACTGCTGAAATGATGTGAATTTATAAAGACTATTTCAGTGAGTGTGGAATTGTCCTTATTTTCAAATGAAAACCCCAACCCTAATCCTGATCCCAACTACCTTTTAAGGTGATTTAAACCCCAACCCTAATCCAGATCCCAACTACCTTTTACAAGGATTTAAACCCCCAACCCTAATCCCGATCCCAACTACCTTTTACAAGGATTTAAACATCCCAACCCTAATCCAGATCCCAACTACCTTTTTACAAGGATTTAAACCCCCAACCCTAATCCTGATCCCAACGACCTTTTACAAGGATTTAAACCCCCAACCCTAATCCTGATCCCATATACCTTTTACAAGGATTTAAACACCCCAACCCTAACCCCGATCCCAACGACCTTTTTACAAGGACTTGAACACCCCAACCCTAACCCCGATCCTGATCCCAACGACCTTTTTACAGGGACTTGAAAAAAGATGTAATTACTGTAAAATACTACATGCATTATACGTGACAGGGCTGTAGTTACCTAGTGTACCTACAGGACAGGGCTGTAGTTACCTAGTGTCCCTACAGGACAGGGATGTAGTTAGTAGTGTAGTTACCTAGTGTCCCCACAGGGCAGGGCTGTAGTTACCTAGTGTCCCTACAGGACAGGGCTGTAGTTACCTAGTGTCCCTACAGGACAGGGCTGTAGTTACCTAGTGTCCTACAGGACAGGGCTGTAGTTACTTAGTGTCCCTACAGGACAGGGCTGTGAAGCTACCTAGTGTCCCTACAGGACAGGGCTGTAGTTACCTAGTGTCCCTAAGCAGGACAGGGCTGGGTAGTTAGTAGTGTAGTTAGCCTAGTGTCCCTACAGGACAGGGCTGTAGTTAGTAGTCTAGTTACCTAGTGTCCCTACAGGACAGGGCTGTACAGGTGTAGTTACCTAGTGTCCCTACAGGACAGGGCTGTAGTTACTCAGTGTCCCCACAGGGCAGGGCTGTAGTTACCTAGTGTCCCTACAGGGCAGGGCTGTAGTTACTCCAGTGTCCCTACAGGGCAGGGCCAGAAAGAAACTAGTTACCTAGTGTCCCTGTACAGGACAGGGCTGTAGTTAGTAGTGTAGTTACCTAGTGTCCCTACAGGACAGGGCTGTAGTTGGGTAGTGTCCCTACAGGACAGGGCTGTAGTTACCTAGTGTCCCTACAGGACAGGGCTGTAGTTACCTAGTGTCCCTACAGGGACAGGGCTGTAGTTAGTAGTGTCCCTACAGTGTCCCTACAGAGTTGGGGCTGTAGTTAGTAGTGTCCCTGGGACAGGGCTGTAGTTACCTCGTGTCCCTGGATCGGGCTGTAGTTACCTGGTGGCCCTACAGGACATGGGGCTGTAGATTACCTGTCCTACAGGACATGGGGCTGTAGTTGGTAGTGTAGTTACCTGTTCCCACAGGACACAGGGCTGTAGTTAGTAGTGTCCCTACAGGAAAAGGGGCTGTAGTTACCTAGTGTCCCTACAGGACAGGGGCTGTGGTTACCTAGTGTCCCTACAGGACAGGGCTGTAGTTAACTAGTGTCCCTACAGGACAGGGCTGTAGTTAGTAGGTGTAGTTACCTGGTGTCCCACAGGACAGGGCTGTAGTTACCTAGTGTCCCTACAGAATCAGGACTGTAGTTAGTAGTGTAGTTACCTAGTGTCCCTACAGGATGGGGCTGTAGTTAGTAGTGTCCCTACAGGACTGGCTACCTTAGTTACCTGGTGTCCCTACAGGACAGGGCTGCAGTTACCTAGTGTCCCTACAGGACAGGGCTGTAGTTAGTAGTAATAGTTACCCAGTGTCACAGGACCAGGGCTGTAGTTACCTAGTGTCCCTACAGGACAGGGCTGTAGTTAGTAGTGTAGTTACCTAGTACCTACAGGACAGGGCTGTAGTTAGTAGTGTAGTTACCTAGTGTCCTAGGACAGGGCTGTAGTTACCTAGTGTCCCTACAGGATGGGGCTGTAGTTATTGAGTGTAGTTACCTAGTGTCCCTACAGGACAGGGCTGTATAGTAGTGTCCCTACAGGATGGGGCTGTAGTTACCTGGTAGCCTGCAGGACCAGAATGTAGTTAGTAGTGGTTACCTAGTGTCCCTACAGGATGAATATAGTCTTCAGTGTTCCCTACAGGACTAGGGCTGTAGTTAGTAGTGTAGTTACCTAGTGTCCTACAGGACAGGGCTGTAGTTACCTAGTGTCCTACAGGACAGGGCTGTAGTTAGTAGTGTAGTTACCTAGTGTGTAGGTTGGGGCTGTGTTTAGTAGTGTCCCTACAGGATGGGGCTGTAGTTACCTAGTGTCCCTACAGGGATGGGAGGTGCCTGGTATTCCACAGGTTGGAATACCATGAATTCAGCTGTTGTGTGGTGTCCTACAGGACAGGGCTGTAGTTAGTAGTGTAGTTACCTAGTGTCCCTACAGGACAGGGCTGTAGTTACCTAGTGTCCCTACAGGACAGGGCTGTAGTTAGTAGTGTAGTTACCTAGTGTCCCTACAGGACAGGGCTGTACTTAGTAGTGTCCCTACAGGACAGGGCTGTAGTTACCTAGTGTCCCTACAGGACAGGGCTGTAGTTAGTAGTGTAGTTACCTAGTGTCCCTACAGGACAGGGCTGTAGTCAACTAGTGTCCCTACAGGACAGGGCTGTAGTTAGTAGTGTAGTTACCTAGTGTCCCTACAGGACAGGGCTGTAGTTACCTAGTGTCCCTACAGGACAGGGCTGTAGTTAGTAGTGTAGTTACCTAGTGTCCCTACAGGACAGGGCTGTAGTTAGTAGTGTCCCTACAGGACAGGGCTGTAGTTACCTAGTGTCCCTACAGGACAGGGCTGTAGTTACCTAGTGTCCCTACAGGACAGGGCTGTAGTTACCTAGTGTCCCTACAGGACAGGGCTGTAGTTAGTAGTGTAGTTACCTAGTGTCCCTACAGGACAGGGCTGTAGTTAGTAGTGTCCCTACAGGACAGGGCTGTAGTTACCTAGTGTCCCTACAGGACAGGGCTGTAGTTACCTAGTGTCCCTACAGGACAGGGCTGTAGTTAACTAGTGTCCCTACAGGACAGGGCTGTAGTTAGTAGTGTAGTTACCTAGTGTCCCTACAGGACAGGGCTGTAGTTACCTAGTGTCCCTACAGGACAGGACTGTAGTTAGTAGTGTAGTTACCTAGTGTCCCTACAGGACAGGGCTGTAGTTAGTAGTGTCCCTACAGGACTGGCTGTAGTTACCTAGTGTCCCTACAGGACAGGGCTGCAGTTACCTAGTGTCCCTACAGGACAGGGCTGTAGTTAGTAGTGTAGTTACCTAGTGTCCCTACAGGACAGGGCTGTAGTTACCTAGTGTCCCTACAGGGACAGGGCTGTAGTTAGTAGATATTGTAGTTACCTAGTGTCCCTACAGGACAGGGCTGTAGTTACCTAGTGTCCCTACAGGACAGGGCTGTAGTTAGTAGTGTAGTTACCTAGTGTCCCTACAGGACAGGGCTGTGAGTTTACCTAGTGTCCCTACAGGACAGGGC
>NW_027035851.1:0-11803 GCF_034236695.1 Oncorhynchus nerka
AGTATCTGGTGTTGATCAGAAAACCAGTCAGTATCTGGTGTTGATCAGAAAACCAGTCAGTATCTGATGTGATCAGAAAACCAGTCAGTAACTGGTGTTTATCAGAAAACCAGTCAGTATCTGGGGTGATCAGAAAACCAGTCAGTATCTGGTGTGATCAGAAAACCAGTCAGTATCTGGTGTGATCAGAAAACCAGTCAGTATCTGGTGTTGATCAGAAAACCAGTCAGTATCTGGTGTGATCAGAAAACCAGTCAGTATCTGGTGTGATCAGAAAACCAGTCAGTATCTGGTGTTGATCAGAAAACCAGTCAGTATCTGGTGTGATCAGAAAACCAGTCAGTATCTGGTGTGGATCAGAAAACCAGTCAGTATCTGGTGTGATCAGAAAACCAGTCAGTATCTGGTGTGATTAGAAAACCAGTCAGTATCTGGTGTTGATCAGAAAACCAGTCAGTATCTGGTGTTGATCAGAAAACCAGTCAGTATCTGATGTGATCAGAAAACCAGTCAGTAACTGGTGTTTATCAGAAAACCAGTCAGTATCTGGGGTGATCAGAAAACCAGTCAGTATCTGGTGTGATCAGAAAACCAGTCAGTATCTGGTGTGATCAGAAAACCAGTCAGTATCTGGTGTTGATCAGAAAACCAGTCAGTATCTGGTGTGATCAGAAAACCAGTCAGTATCTGGTGTTGATCAGAAAACCAGTCAGTATCTGGTGTGATCAGAAAACCAGTCAGTATCTGGTGTTGATCAGAAAACCAGTCAGTATCTGGTGTGATCAGAAAACCAGTCAGTATCTGGTGTTGATCAGAAAACCAGTCAGTATCTGGTGTTGATCAGAAAACCAGTCAGTATCTGGTGTGATCAGAAAACCAGTCAGTATCTGGTGTTGATCAGAAAACCAGGCAGTATCTGGTGTGATCAGAAAACCAGTCAGTATCTGGTGTTGATCAGAAAACCAGTCAGTATCTGGTGTTGATCAGAAAACCAGTCAGTATCTGGTGTGATCAGAAAACCAGTCAGTATCTGGTGTGATCAGAAAACCAGTCAGTATCTGGTGTTGATCAGAAAACCAGTCAGTATCTGGTGTGATCAGAAAACCAGTCAGTATCTGGTGTGGATCAGAAAACCAGTCAGTATCTGGTGTGATCAGAAAACCAGTCAGTATCTGGTGTGATTAGAAAACCAGTCAGTATCTGGTGTTGATCAGAAAACCAGTCAGTATCTGGTGTTGATCAGAAAACCAGTCAGTATCTGATGTGATCAGAAAACCAGTCAGTAACTGGTGTTTATCAGAAAACCAGTCAGTATCTGGGGTGATCAGAAAACCAGTCAGTATCTGGTGTGATCAGAAAACCAGTCAGTATCTGGTGTGATCAGAAAACCAGTCAGTATCTGGTGTTGATCAGAAAACCAGTCAGTATCTGGTGTGATCAGAAAACCAGTCAGTATCTGGTGTTGATCAGAAAACCAGTCGGGTATCTGGTGTGATCAGAAAACCAGTCAGTATCTGGTGTTGATCAGAAAACCAGTCAGTATCTGGTGTGATCAGAAAACCAGTCAGTATCTGGTGTTGATCAGAAAACCAGTCAGTATCTGGTGTTGATCAGAAAACCAGTCAGTATCTGGTGTATCAGGAAACCAGTGTATCTGGTGTTGATCAGAAAACCAGGCAGTATCTGGTGTGATCAGAAAACCAGTCAGTATCTGGTGTTGATCAGAAAACCAGTCAGTATCTGGTGTTGATCAGAAAACCAGTCAGTATCTGGTGTGATCAGAAAACCAGTCGGTATCTGGTGTTGATCAGAAAACCAGTCAGTATCTGGTGTGGATCAGAAAACCAGTCGGTATCTGGTGTTGATCAGAAAACCAGTCAGTATCTGGTGTGATCAGAAAACCAGTCAGTATCTGGTGTGATCAGAAAACCAGTCAGTATCTGGTGTGATCAGAAAACCAGTCAGTATCTGGTGTGATCAGAAAACCAGTCAGTATCTGGTGTTGATCAGAAAACCAGTCAGTATCTGGTGTGATCAGAAAACCAGTCAGTATCTGGTGTGGATCAGAAAACCAGTCAGTATCTGGTGTGATCAGAAAACCAGTCAGTATCTGGTGTGATTAGAAAACCAGTCAGTATCTGGTGTTGATCAGAAAACCAGTCAGTATCTGGTGTGATCAGAAAACCAGTCAGTATCTGGTGTTGATCAGAAAACCAGTCAGTATCTGATGTGATCAGAAAACCAGTCAGTAACTGGTGTTTATCAGAAAACCAGTCAGTATCTGGTGTTGATCAGAAAACCAGTCAGTATCTGGTGTTGATCAGAAAACCAGTCAGTATCTGGTGTGATCAGAAAACCAGTCAGTATCTGGTGTTGATCAGAAAACCAGTCAGTATCTGGTGTTGATCAGAAAACCAGTCAGTATCTGGTGTTGATCAGAAAACCAGTCAGTATCTGGTGTGATCAGAAAACCAGTCAGTATCTGGTGTGATCAGAAAACCAGTCAGTATCTGGTGTTGATCAGAAAACCAGTCAGTATCTGGTGTGATCAGAAAACCAGTCAGTATCTGGTGTGATCAGAAAACCAGTCAGTATCTGGTGTGATCAGAAAGCCAGTCAGTATCTGGTGTGATCAGAAAACCAGTCAGTATCTGGTGTTGATCAGAAAACCAGTCAGTATCTGGTGTTGATCAGAAAACCAGTCAGTATCTGGTGTGATCAGAAAACCAGTCAATATCTGGTGTGATCAGAAAAACAGTCAGTATCTGGTGTTGATCAGAAACCAGCCGTATTGGTGTGATCAGAAAAACAGTCAGTATCTGGTGTTGATCAGAAAACCAGTCAGTATCTGGTGTTGATCAGAAAACCAGTCAGTATCTGGTGTTGATCAGAAAACCAGTCAGTATCTGGTGTTGATCAGAAAACCAGTCAGTATCTGGTGTTGATCAGAAAACCAGTCAGTATCTGGTGTTGATCAGAAAACCAGTCAGTATCTGGTGTTGATCAGAAAACCAGTCAGTATCTGGTGTGATCAGAAAACCAGTCAGTATCTGGTGTGATCAGAAAACCAGTCAGTATCTGGTGTGATTAGAAAACCAGTCAGTATCTGGTGTTGACCAGAAAACCAGTCAGTATCTGGTGTTGATCAGAAAACCAGTCAGTATCTGGTGTGGATCAGAAAACCAGTCAGTATCTGGTGTGGATCAGAAAACCAGTCAGTATCTGGTGTGGATCAGAAAACCAGTCAGTATCTGGTGTGATCAGAAAACCAGTCAGTATCTGGTGTTGATCAGAAAACCAGTCAGTATCTGGTGTGATCAGAAAACCAGTCAGTATCTGGGGTGATCAGAAAACCAGTCAGTATCTGGTGTGATCAGAAAACCAGTCAGTATCTGGTGTGATCAGAAAACCAGTCAGTATCTGGTGTTGATCAGAAAACCAGTCAGTATCTGGTGTGATCAGAAAACCAGTCAGTATCTGGTGTTGATCAGAAAACCAGTCAGTATCTGGTGTGATCAGAAAACCAGTCAGTATCTGGTGTTGATCAGAAAACCAGTCAGTATCTGGTGTGATCAGAAAACCAGTCAGTATCTGGTGTTGATCAGAAACCAGGCAGTATCAGAAAACCAGTCAGTATCTGGTGTTGATCAGAAAACCAGTCAGTATCTGGTGTTGATCAGAAAACCAGTCAGTATCTGGTGTGATCAGAAAACCAGTCGGTATCTGGTGTTGATCGAAAACCAGTCAGTATCTGGTGTGGATCAGAAAACCAGTCGGGGTATCTGGTGTTGATCAGAAAACCAGTCAGTATCTGGTGTGATCAGAAAACCAGTCAGTATCTGGTGTGATCAGAAAACCAGTCAGTATCTGGTGTGATCAGAAAACCAGTCAGTATCTGGTGTGATCAGAAAACCAGTCAGTATCTGGTGTTGATCAGAAAACCAGTCAGTATCTGGTGTGATCAGAAAACCAGTCAGTATCTGGGGTGATCAGAAAACCAGTCAGTATCTGGTGTGATCAGAAAACCAGTCAGTATCTGGTGTGATCAGAAAACCAGTCAGTATCTGGTGTTGATCAGAAAACCAGTCAGTATCTGGTGTGATCAGAAAACCAGTCAGTATCTGGTGTTGATCAGAAAACCAGTCAGTATCTGGTGTGATCAGAAAACCAGTCAGTATCTGGTGTTGATCAGAAAACCAGTCAGTATCTGGTGTTGATCAGAAAACCAGTCAGTATCTGGTGTGATCAGAAAACCAGTCAGTATCTGGTGTTGATCAGAAAACCAGTCAGTATCTGGTGTTGATCAGAAAACCAGTCGGTATCTGGTGTTGATCAGAAAACCAGTGGGTATCTGGTGTGATCAGAAACCAGTCGTATCTGGTGTTGATCAGAAACCAGTCAGTATCTGGTGTGATCAGAAAACCAGTCAGTATCTGGTGTGATCAGAAAACCAGTCAGTATCTGGTGTGATCAGAAAACCAGTCAGTATCTGGTGTGATCAGAAAACCAGTCGGTATCTGGTGTTGATCAGAAAACCAGTCAGTATCTGGTGTGATCAGAAAACCAGTCAGTATCTGGTGTGATCAGAAAACCAGTCAGTATCTGGTGTGATCAGAAAAACCAGTCGGTATCTGGTGTGATCGAAAACCAGTCAGTATCTGGTGTTGATCAGAAAACCAGTCAGTATCTGGTGTGATCAGAAACCAGTCAGTATCTGGTGTGATCAGAAAACCAGTCAGTATCTGGTGTGATCAGAAAACCAGTCAGTATCTGGTGTTGATCAGAAAACCAGTCAGTATCTGGTGTGATCAGAAAACCAGTCAGTATCTGGGGTGATCGAAAACCAGTCGGTATCTGGTGTGATCAGAAAAACCAGTCGGTATCTGGTGTGATCAGAAAACCAGTCGTATCTGGTGTTGATCAGAAAACCAGTCAGTATCTGGTGTTGATCAGAAAACCAGTCAGTATCTGGTGTGATCAGAAAACCAGTCGGTATCTGGTGTTGATCAGAAAACCAGTCAGTATCTGGTGTTGATCAGAAAACCAGTCAGTATCTGGTGTGATCAGAAAACCAGTCAGTATCTGGTGTTGATCAGAAAACCAGGCAGTATCTGGTGTGATCAGAAAACCAGTCAGTATCTGGTGTAGATCAGAAAACCAGTCAGTATCTGGTGTTGATCAGAAAACCAGTCAGTATCTGGTGTGATCAGAAAACCAGTCAGTATCTGGTGTTGATCAGAAAACCAGTCAGTATCTGGTGTTGATCAGAAAACCAGTCAGTATCTGGTGTGGATCAGAAAACCAGTCGGTATCTGGTGTTGATCAGAAAACCAGTCAGTATCTGGTGTGGATCAGAAAACCAGTCGGTATCTCGTGTGATCAGAAAACCAGTCAGTATCTGGTGTGATCAGAAAACCAGTCAGTATCTGTGATCAGAAAACCAGTCAGTATCTGGCGTGGACCAGAAAACCAGTCAGTAGCTGGTGTTGATCAGAAAACCAGTCAGTATCTGGTGTTGATCAGAAAACCAGTCAGTATCTGGTGTGATCAGAAAACCAGTCAGTATCTGGTGTGATCAGAAAACCAGTCAGTATCTGGTGTGATCAGAAAACCAGTCAGTATCTGGTGTTGATCAGAAAACCAGTCAGTATCTGGTGTGGATCAGAAAACCAGTCAGTATCTGGTGTGATCAGAAAACCAGTCAGTATCTGGTGTTGATCAGAAAACCAGTCAGTATCTGGTGTTGATCAGAAAACCAGTCAGTATCTTGTGTGATCAGAAAACCAGTCAGTATCTGGTGTTGATCAGAAAACCAGTCAGTATCTTGTGTGATCAGAAAACCAGTCAGTATCTGGTGTTGATCAGAAAACCAGTCAGTATCTGGTGTGGATCAGAAAACCAGTCAGTATCTGGTGTGATCAGAAAACCAGTCAGTATCTGGTGTGATCAGCAAACCAGTCAGTATCTGGTGTGATCAGAAAACCAGTTAGTATCTGGTGTTGATCAGAAAACCAGTCAGTATCTGGTGTGGATCAGAAAACCAGTCAGTATCTGGTGTTGATCAGAAAACCAGTCAGTATCTTGTGTGATCAGAAAACCAGTCAGTATCTGGTGTTGATCAGAAAACCAGTCAGTATCTTGTGTGATCAGAAAACCAGTCAGTATCTGGTGTTGATCAGAAAACCAGTCAGTATCTGGTGTGATCAGAAAACCAGTCAGTATCTGGTGTGATCAGAAAACCAGTCAGTATCCTGTGTGATCAGAAAACCAGTCAGTATCTTGTGTGATCAGAAAACCAGTCAGTATCTGGTGTTGATCAGAAAACCAGGCAGTATCTGGTGTGATCAGAAAACCAGTCAGTATCTGGTGTAGATCAGAAAACCAGTCAGTATCTGGTGTTGATCAGAAAACCAGTCAGTATCTGGTGTGATCAGAAAACCAGTCAGTATCTGGTGTTGATCAGAAAACCAGTCAGTATCTGGTGTTGATCAGAAAACCAGTCAGTATCTGGTGTGGATCAGAAAACCAGTCGGTATCTGGTGTTGATCAGAAAACCAGTCAGTATCTGGTGTGGATCAGAAAACCAGTCGGTATCTGGTGTGATCAGAAAACCAGTCAGTATCTGGTGTGATCAGAAAACCAGTCAGTATCTGGTGTGATCAGAAAACCAGTCAGTATCTGGCGTGGACCAGAAAACCAGTCAGTAGCTGGTGTTGATCAGAAAACCAGTCAGTATCTGGTGTTGATCAGAAAACCAGTCAGTATCTGGTGTGATCAGAAAACCAGTCAGTATCTGGTGTGATCAGAAAACCAGTCAGTATCTGGTGTGATCAGAAAACCAGTCAGTATCTGGTGTTGATCAGAAAACCAGTCAGTATCTGGTGTGGATCAGAAAACCAGTCAGTATCTGGTGTGATCAGAAAACCAGTCAGTATCTGGTGTTGATCAGAAAACCAGTCAGTATCTGGTGTTGATCAGAAAACCAGTCAGTATCTTGTGTGATCAGAAAACCAGTCAGTATCTGGTGTTGATCAGAAAACCAGTCAGTATCTTGTGTGATCAGAAAACCAGTCAGTATCTGGTGTTGATCAGAAAACCAGTCAGTATCTGGTGTGGATCAGAAAACCAGTCAGTATCTGGTGTGATCAGAAAACCAGTCAGTATCTGGTGTGATCAGCAAACCAGTCAGTATCTGGTGTGATCAGAAAACCAGTTAGTATCTGGTGTTGATCAGAAAACCAGTCAGTATCTGGTGTGGATCAGAAAACCAGTCAGTATCTGGTGTTGATCAGAAAACCAGTCAGTATCTTGTGTGATCAGAAAACCAGTCAGTATCTGGTGTTGATCAGAAAACCAGTCAGTATCTTGTGTGATCAGAAAACCAGTCAGTATCTGGTGTTGATCAGAAAACCAGTCAGTATCTGGTGTGATCAGAAAACCAGTCAGTATCTGGTGTGATCAGAAAACCAGTCAGTATCCTGTGTGATCAGAAAACCAGTCAGTATCTTGTGTGATCAGAAAACCAGTCAGTATCTGGTGTTGATCAGAAAACCAGTCAGTATCTGGTGTGATCAGAAAACCAGTCAGTATCTGGTGTTGATCAGAAAACCAGTCAGTATCTGGTGTTGATCAGAAAACCAGTCAGTATCTGGTGTTGATCAGAAAACCAGTCAGTATCTGGTGTGATCAGAAAACCAGTCAGTATCTGGTGTTGATCAGAAAACCAGTCAGTATCTGGTGTGATCAGAAAACCAGTCAGTATCTGGTGTTGATCAGAAAACCAGTCAGTATCTGGTGTTGATCAGAAAACCAGTCAGTATCTGGTGTGATCAGAAAACCAGTCAGTATCTGGTGTTGATCAGAAAACCAGTCAGTATCTGGTGTGGATCAGAAAACCAGTCGGTATCTGGTGTTGATCAGAAAACCAGTCAGTATCTGGTGTGATCAGAAAACCAGTCAGTATCTGGTGTGATCAGAAAACCAGTCAGTATCTGGTGTGATCAGAAAACCAGTCAGTATCTGGTGTGATCAGAAAACCAGTCAGTATCTGGTGTTGATCAGAAAACCAGTCAGTATCTGGTGTGATCAGAAAACCAGTCAGTATCTGGGGTGATCAGAAAACCAGTCAGTATCTGGTGTGATCAGAAAACCAGTCAGTATCTGGTGTGATCAGAAAACCAGTCAGTATCTGGTGTGATCAGAAAACCAGTCAGTATCTGGTGTGATCAGAAAACCAGTTAGTATCTGGTGTTGATCAGAAAACCAGTCAGTATCTGGTGTGGATCAGAAAACCAGTCAGTATCTGGTGTTGATCAGAAAACCAGTCAGTATCTTGTGTGATCAGAAAACCAGTCAGTATCTGGTGTTGATCAGAAAACCAGTCAGTATCTTGTGTGATCAGAAAACCAGTCAGTATCTGGTGTTGATCAGAAAACCAGTCAGTATCTGGTGTGATCAGAAAACCAGTCAGTATCCTGTGTGATCAGAAAACCAGTCAGTATCTGGTGTTGATCAGAAAACCAGTCAGTATCTTGTGTGATCAGAAAACCAGTCAGTATCTGGTGTTGATCAGAAAACCAGTCAGTATCTGGTGTGATCAGAAAACCAGTCAGTATCTGGTGTTGATCAGAAAACCAGTCAGTATCTGGTGTGATCAGAAAACCAGTCAGTATCTGGTGTTGATCAGAAAACCAGTCAGTATCTGGTGTTGATCAGAAAACCAGTCAGTATCTGGTGTGATCAGAAAACCAGTCAGTATCTGGTGTTGATCAGAAAACTAGGCAGTATCTGGTGTGATCAGAAAACCAGTCAGTATCTGGTGTTGATCAGAAAACCAGTCAGTATCTGGTGTGGATCAGAAAACCAGTCGGTATCTGGTGTTGATCAGAAAACCAGTCAGTATCTGGTGTGATCAGAAAACCAGTCAGTATCTGGTGTGATCAGAAAACCAGTCAGTATCTGGTGTGATCAGAAAACCAGTCAGTATCTGGTGTGATCAGAAAACCAGTCAGTATCTGGTGTTGATCAGAAAACCAGTCAGTATCTGGTGTGATCAGAAAACCAGTCAGTATCTGGGGTGATCAGAAAACCAGTCAGTATCTGGTGTGATCAGAAAACCAGTCAGTATCTGGTGTGATCAGAAAACCAGTCAGTATCTGGTGTTGATCAGAAAACCAGTCAGTATCTGGTGTTGATCAGAAAACCAGTCAGTATCTGGTGTGATCAGAAAACCAGTCAGTATCTGGTGTTGATCAGAAAACCAGTCAGTATCTGGTGTTGATCAGAAAACCAGTCAGTATCTGGTGTGATCAGAAAACCAGTCAGTATCTGGTGTTGATCAGAAAACCAGGCAGTATCTGGTGTGATCAGAAAACCAGTCAGTATCTGGTGTTGATCAGAAAACCAGTCAGTATCTGGTGTTGATCAGAAAACCAGTCAGTATCTGGTGTGATCAGAAAACCAGTCAGTATCTGGTGTTGATCAGAAAACCAGTCAGTATCTGGTGTGGATCAGAAAACCAGTCGGTATCTGGTGTTGATCAGAAAACCAGTCAGTATCTGGTGTGATCAGAAAACCAGTCAGTATCTGGTGTGATCAGAAAACCAGTCAGTATCTGGCGTGGACCAGAAAACCAGTCAGTAGCTGGTGTTGATCAGAAAACCAGTCAGTATCTGGTGTTGATCAGAAAACCAGTCAGTATCTGGTGTGATCAGAAAACCAGTCAGTATCTGGTGTGATCAGAAAACCAGTCAGTATCTGGTGTGATCAGAAAACCAGTCAGTATCTGGTGTGATCAGAAAACCAGTCAGTATCTGGTGTGATCAGAAAACCAGTCAGTATCTGGCGTGGACCAGAAAACCAGTCAGTATCTGGTGTGATCAGAAAACCAGTCAGTATCTGGTGTTGATCAGAAAACCAGTCAGTATCTGGTGTGATCAGAAAACCAGTCAGTATCTGGTGTTGATCAGAAAACCAGTCAGTATCTGGTGTTGATCAGAAAACCAGTCAGTATCTGGTGTGATCAGAAAACCAGTCAGTATCTGGTGTTGATCAGAAAACCAGGCAGTATCTGGTGTGATCAGAAAACCAGTCAGTATCTGGTGTTGATCAGAAAACCAGTCAGTATCTGGTGTTGATCAGAAAACCAGTCAGTATCTGGTGTGATCAGAAAACCAGTCAGTATCTGGTGTTGATCAGAAAACCAGTCAGTATCTGGTGTGGATCAGAAAACCAGTCGGTATCTGGTGTTGATCAGAAAACCAGTCAGTATCTGGTGTGATCAGAAAACCAGTCAGTATCTGGTGTGATCAGAAAACCAGTCAGTATCTGGTGTGATCAGAAAACCAGTCAGTATCTGGCGTGGACCAGAAAACCAGTCAGTAGCTGGTGTTGATCAGAAAACCAGTCAGTATCTGGTGTTGATCAGAAAACCAGTCAGTATCTGGTGTGATCAGAAAACCAGTCAGTATCTGGTGTGATCAGAAAACCAGTCAGTATCTGGTGTGATCAGAAAACCAGTCAGTATCTGGTGTTGATCAGAAAACCAGTCAGTATCTGGTGTGGATCAGAAAACCAGTCAGTATCTGGTGTGATCAGAAAACCAGTCAGTATCTGGTGTTGATCAGAAAACCAGTCAGTATCTTGTGTGATCAGAAAACCAGTCAGTATCTGGTGTTGATCAGAAAACCAGTCAGTATCTTGTGTGATCAGAAAACCAGTCAGTATCTGGTGTTGATCAGAAAACCAGTCAGTATCTGGTGTGGATCAGAAAACCAGTCAGTATCTGGTGTGATCAGAAAACCAGTCAGTATCTGGTGTGATCAGAAAACCAGTCAGTATCTGGTGTGATCAGAAAACCAGTTAGTATCTGGTGTTGATCAGAAAACCAGTCAGTATCTGGTGTGGATCAGAAAACCAGTCAGTATCTGGTGTTGATCAGAAAACCAGTCAGTATCTTGTGTGATCAGAAAACCAGTCAGTATCTGGTGTTGATCAGAAAACCAGTCAGTATCTTGTGTGATCAGAAAACCAGTCAGTATCTGGTGTTGATCAGAAAACCAGTCAGTATCTGGTGTGATCAGAAAACCAGTCAGTATCTGGTGTGATCAGAAAACCAGTCAGTATCTGGTGTGATCAGAAACCAGTCGGTATCTGGTGTTGATCAGAAAACCAGTCAGTATCTGGTGTGATCAGAAAACCAGTCAGTATCTGGTGTTGATCAGAAAACCAGTCAGTATCTTGTGTGATCAGAAAACCAGTCAGTATCTGGTGTTGATCAGAAAACCAGTCAGTATCTTGTGTGATCAGAAAACCAGTCAGTATCTGGTGTTGATCAGAAAACCAGTCAGTATCTGGTGTGGATCAGAAAACCAGTCAGTATCTGGTGTGATCAGAAAACCAGTCAGTATCTGGTGTGATCAGAAAACCAGTCAGTATCTGGTGTGATCAGAAAACCAGTTAGTATCTGGTGTTGATCAGAAAACCAGTCAGTATCTGGTGTGGATCAGAAAACCAGTCAGTATCTGGTGTTGATCAGAAAACCAGTCAGTATCTGGTGTGATCAGAAAACCAGTCAGTATCCTGTGTGATCAGAAAACCGATAGGTCTAGAAGGATGAGAGCAGAGGAGAGAGAGTTAGTTTTCTTATTGTTTTTAGCCAGGGCAGCCGATAGGTCTAGAAGGATGAGAGCAGAGGAGAGAGAGTTAGTTTTCTTATTGTTTTTAGCCAGGGCAGCCGATAGGTCTAGAAGGATGAGAGCAGAGGAGAGAGAGTTAGTTTCTCATTGTTTTTAGCCAGGGCAGC
>NW_027035852.1:0-11807 GCF_034236695.1 Oncorhynchus nerka
AGAGAGACATGTATTCAGGATGTTTCCCTGTAGACACAGAGAGAGACATGTATTCAGGATGTTCCCTGTAGACACAGAGAGAGAGACATGTATTCAGGATGTTTCCCTGTAGACACAGAGAGAGAGAACATGTATTCAGGATGTTTCCCTGTAGACACAGAGAGAGAGACATGTATTCAGGATGTTTCCCTGTAGACACAGAGAGAGAGAGACATGTATTCAGGATGTTTCCCTGTAGACACAGAGAGAGAGAGAGACATGTGATTCAGGATGTTTCCTGTAGACACAGAGAGAAGAAGCATGTATTCAGGATGTTTCCTGTAGACACAGAGAGAGAGAGAGACATGTATTCTGTGATGTTTCCCTGTAGACACAAGAGAAGAAGACATGTATTCAGGATGTTTCCCTGTAGACACAGAGAGAGAGAGACATGTATTCAGGATGTTTCCCTGTAGACACAGAGAGAGAGACATGTATTCAGGATGTTTCCCTGTAGACACAGAGAGAGAGACATGTATTCAGGATGTTTCCCTGTAGACACAGAGAGAGACATGTATTCAGGATGTTTCCCTGTAGACACAGAGAGAGAGAGACATGTATTCAGGATGTTTCCCTGTAGACACAGAGAGAGAGAGACATGTATTCAGGATGTTTCCCTGTAGACACAGAGAGAGAGACATGTATTCAGGATGTTTCCCTGTAGACACAGAGAGAGAGAGACATGTATTCAGGATGTTCCCCTGTAGACACAGAGAGAGACATGTATTCAGGATGTTCCCCTGCAGACACAGAGAGAGAGACATGTATTCAGGATGTTTCCCTGCAGACAACAGAGAGAGAGACATGTATTCAGGATGTTTCCCTCTAGACACAGAGAGACATGTATTCAGGATGTTTCCCTGTAGACACAGAGAGAGAGATACATGTATTCAGGATGTTTCCCTGTAGACACAGAGAGAGACATGTATTCAGGATGTTCCCCTGTAGACACAGAGAGAGACATGTATTCAGGATGTTCCCCTGCAGACACAGAGAGAGAGACATGTATTCAGGATGTTTCCCTGTAGACACAGAGAGAGAGAGAGACATGTATTCAGGATGTTTCCCTGTAGACACAGAGAGAGACATGTATTCAGGATGTTTCCCTGTAGACACAGAGAGAGAGACATGTATTCAGGATGTTTCCCTGTAGACACAGAGAGAGAGACATGTATTCAGGATGTTTCCCTGTAGACACAGAGAGAGAGACATGTATTCAGGATGTTTCCCTGTAGACACAGAGAGAGAGAGACATGTATTCAGGATGTTTCCCTGTAGACACAGAGAGACATGTATTCAGGATGTTTCCCTGTAGACACAGAGAGAGATACATGTATTCAGGATGTTTCCCTGTAGACACAGAGAGAGAGAGACATGTATTCAGGATGTTTCCCTGTAGACACAGAGAGAGAGACATGTATTCAGGATGTTTCCCTGTAGACACAGAGAGAGAGACATGTATTCAGGATGTTTCCCTGTAGACACAGAGAGACATGTATTCAGGATGTTTCCCTGTAGACACAGAGAGAGAGACATGTATTCAGGATGTTTCCCTGTAGACACAGAGAGAGACATGTATTCAGGATGTTTCCCTGTAGACACAGAGAGAGAGAGACATGTATTCAGGATGTTTCCCTGTAGACACAGAGAGAGAGAGACATGTATTCAGGATGTTTCCCTGTAGACACAGAGAGAGAGAGAGACATGTATTCAGGATGTTTCCCTGTAGACACAGAGAGAAGAGACATGTATTCAGGATGTTTCCCTGTAGACACAGAGAGAGAGACATGTATTCAGGATGTTTCCCTGTAGACACAGAGAGAGAGACATGTATTCAGGATGTTTCCCTGTAGACACAGAGAGAGAGACATGTATTCAGGATGTTTCCCTGTAGACACAGAGAGAGAGAGACATGTATTCAGGATGTTTCCCTGTAGACACAGAGAGAGAGAGAGAGACATGTATTCAGGATGTTCCCCTGTAGACACAGAGAGAGAGACATGTATTCAGGATGTTTCCCTGTAGACACAGAGAGAGACATGTATTCAGGATGTTCCCCTGTAGACACAGAGAGAGAGACATGTATTCAGGATGTTTCCCTGCAGACACAGAGAGAGAGAGAGACATGTATTCAGGATGTTTCCCTCTAGACACAGAGAGACATGTATTCAGGATGTTCCCCTGTAGACACAGAGAGAGATACATGTATTCAGGATGTTTCCTGTAGACACAAAGAGAGAGAGAGACATCTATTCAGGATGTTCCCCTGTAGACACAGAGAGAGAGACATGTATTCAGGATGTTTCCCTGTAGACACAGAGAGAGAGAGACATGTATTCAGGATGTTTCCCTGTAGACACAGAGAGAGAGACATGTATTCAGGATGTTTCCCTGTAGACACAGAGAGACATGTATTCAGGATGTTTCCCTGTAGACACAGAGAGAGAGAGACATGTAATTCAGGATGTTTCCCTGTAGACACAGAGAGAGAGACATATATTCAGGATGTTTCCCTGTAGACACAGAGAGAGAGACATGTATTCAGGATGTTTCCCTGTAGACACAGAGAGACATGTATTCAGGATGTTTCCCTGTAGACACAGAGAGAGAGACATGCATTCAGGATGTTTCCCTGTAGACACAGAGAGAGAGACATGTATTCAGGATGTTTCCCTGTAGACACAGAGAGAGAGACATGTAATTCAGGATGTTTCCCTGTAGACACAGAGAGAGAGACATGTATTCAGGATGTTTCCCTGTAGACACAGAGAGAGAGACATGTATTCAGGATGTTCCCCTGTAGACACAGAGAGAGAGAGAGACATGTATTCAGGATGTTTCCCTGTAGACACAGAGAGAGAGACATGTATTCAGGATGTTTCCCTGTAGACACAGAGAGACATGTATTCAGGATGTTCCCCTGTAGACACAGAGAGAGAGACATGTATTCAGGATGTTTCCCTGTAGACACAGAGAGACATGTATTCAGGATGTTGAATGGATGGATAATCAGTACTTGCGAGCTCACACACAGTCAGCCACTTGCCTGTTGTGAAATAGAGTTGGGTAAGTCTGTCTGACAGGAGGGAGGAGAGGTGTGTGTGTGTGTCAGTGTTACCTACTTGGTCAGCATTGTCAGATATTTCAACAGAAACTTTCTCAACTGGACAACCCTGTGACTGAGAAAATACACACACAACACACACACACTACACACACACACACACACACACACACACTAACCACTCAGCCTTTTCTCCACACATGATGTCGTCCCTGAAGTGGGATATCAGGGTCAGAGGTTAGGGGTTAGAGTTCAGGGTTACTAACCTACACACATGATGTAGTCCCTGAAGATCAGGATCAGTCATCAGAGGTTATGGGTTAGAGGTCAGAGTTACTAACCTCCAAACATGATCTAGTACCTAAAGAAGGGTACTAGGGTCAGGGGTTAGAGGTTAGGGTACTAACCTCCACACATGATGTAGTCCCTGAAGGGTACTAACCTCCACACATGATGTAGTCCCTGAAGAAGGGTACTCTGAACCAGAATGGCAGCATCAGGAGGTAGGGGGTCAGCCCGGGGAACAGCGAGGAGAACCCTGACGCCTCCGTACAGAAGTTCCCAAAACCCCCCGCCACTAGAACACCATGGGGGTGGAACCCAAAGATGTAGTTAGAACCAGGGTCCAGATCCACCATCTTTATGAGCTGGGGAGGGGGGAACAGGTACTGTAGTTAGAACCAGGGTCCAGATCCACCATCTTTATGAGCTGGGGGGGAACAGGTACTGTAGTTAGAACCAGGGTCCAGATCCACCATCTTTATGAGCTGGGGAGGGGGGGAACAGGTACTGTAGTTAGAACCAGGGTCCAGATCCAACATCTTTATGAGCTGGGGAGGGGGGAACAGGTAAGAACCAGGGTTGAAGGCTCACTCACCATATACAGTTCAGTTGAAGTCGGAAGTTATATAAATATATATACATTTGTAATGTCTTTATTATTTTGGAACTTTGTGAGTGTAATGTTTACTGTCCATTTTAATTGTTTATTTCACTTTGTTAGATCTCTTCACTTTGTTTTTGGCAATGTTAACATATGTTTCCTATGCCAATAAAGCCCATTGAATTTAATTAATTTAATATTGAGCGATAGATAGGTAGCTAGAGAGAGGATAGATAGAGAGTGCTTTGGCAAAGTGGGTGGGGTTATATCCTGCCTGTTTGGCCCTGTCCGGGGTATCGTCGGACGGGGCCACAGTGTCTCCTGACCCCTCCCTGTATCAACCTCCAGTATTTATGCTGCAGTAGTTTGTGTCGTGGGGCTAGTGTCAGTTTGTTATATCTGAGTACTTCTGTCTTATCCGGTGTCCTGTGAATTTAAGTATGCTCTCTCTAATTCTCTCTTTCTTTCTCTCTCTCCCGGAGGACCTGAGCCCTGGAACCATGCCTCAGGACTACCTGGCCTGACGAGACACCTTGCCAGTTCACCTGGCCGTGCTGCTGCTCCAGTTTCAACTGTTCTGCCTGCGGCTAGGAACCTGGCCTGTTCACCGGACGTGCTACCTGTCCCAGACCTGCTGTTTTCAACTCTAGAGACAGCAGGAGTGGTAGAGATACTCTCAATGATCAGCTATGAAAAGCCAACTGACATTTCAGTCCTGAGGTGCTGACTTGTTGCACCTAGGCAACTACTGTGATTATTATCATTTGACCCTGCTGGTCATTTATGAACATTTCAACATATTGGCCATGTTCTGTTATAATCTCCACGGCACAGCCAGAAGAAGAGGACTGGCCACCCCTCTCATAGCCTGGTTCCTCTCTAGGTTTCTTCCTAGGTTTCGGCCTATCTAGGGAGATTTTCTAGCCACCGTGCTTCTATACCTGCATTGCTTGCTGTTTGGGGTTTTAGGCTGGGTTTGGGTACAGCACTTTGGAGACATCAGCTGACAAGAAGGGCTTTAATATGAATACATTTGATTTGATTTGTGTGTATTGGTGTGTGTGTTTAAATTGGTGTGTGCAGTAGACCAGTAGGTTTCATTGATATTAATGGGAGCATCGTACACAATGAAAGAGTTACGGCCCATGTAGAAACCTGTTAGTGTTAGTTTAGAGTCTTACATTGAGAGGAAGTAGTCTTACATGTAGGAAACCTGTTAGTGTTAGTTTAGAGTCTTACATTGAGAGAGTAGTCTCCTGAGAGTTACGTACTGTAGGAAACCTGTTAGTCTTAGTTTAGAGTCTTACATTGAGAGGAAACTCTGAAGGTTACCGGCCCATTAGGAAACCTGTTAGTGTTAGTTTAGAGTCTTACATTGGAGAGGGAAGTAGTCTCTGAAGAGTTACGGCCATGTAGGAAACCTGTTAGTGTTAGTTTTAGAGTCTTACATTGAGAGGGAAGTAGTCTCTGAAGGTTACGGCCCTTGTAGGAAACCTGTTAGTCTTAGTTTAGAGTCTTACATTGAGAGGGAAGTAGTCTCTGAAGAGTTACGGCCCATGTAGGAAACCTGTTAGTGTTAGTTTAGAGTCTTACATTGAGAGGAAGTAGTCTGAAGAGTTACGGCCCATGTAGGAAACCTGTTAGTGTTAGTTTAGAGTCTTACATTGAGAGAGTAGTCTCTGAAGTTACGGCCCTTGTAGAAACCTGTTAGTCTTAGTTTAGAGTCTTACATTGAGAGGAAGTAGTCTCTGAAGGATTCTACCGGCCCATGTGGGTGTTAGTTTGTCCATTGAGAGGGAAGTAGTCCAGATACAGCCAACCAGTGCAGTTTACAGTCTTACATTGAGAGGAAGTAGTCTCTGAAGGATTCGGCCCTTGTAGGAACCTGTTAGTCCAGTCTTCATTGAGAGAGAGTCTCTGAAGAGTTACGGCCCATGTAGGAAACCTGTTAGTGTTAGTTTAGAGTCTTACATTGAGAGGAAGTAGTCTCTGAAGAGTTACGGCCCATGGGCTGGGGTTTAGGGAGGAAGTAGTCTCTGAGGAAGTGTTTCCAGACGCTCCAGTTCGAAGCCACTCTGACCTCCGACCCCCACTGGTGGGGGGTCCAGGCCAACCAGCATACAGCGCAGCCAGAACCCACCAGTGTCAACACATAGCCTGCAGACAGCACTGGGCTGGGGGAGGGGGAAGACATGTCACTGGTCAAGCATACTCTCTGGGGAGGGGAAGACATGTCACTGGTCAGTTACTCTCTGGGAAGACATGTCACTGGTGTTCACTCTCTGGGGGAGGGGGGCATGTCACTGGTCAGTTACTCTCTGGGGGAGGGGGACATGTCACTGGTGGTTACTCTCTGGGGAGGGGGGGAGACATGTCACTGGTCAGTTACCTCTGGGGGAGGGGGGAAGACATGTCACTGGTCAGTTACTCTCTGGGTGGGAGAGGAAGACATGTCACTGGTCAGTTACTCTCTGGGGGAGGGGAAGACATGTACTGGTCAGTTACTCTCTGGGGGAGGGGGGAAGACATGTCACTGGTCAGTTACTCTCTGGGGGAGGGGGAAGACATGTCACTGGTCAGTTACTCTCTGGGGGAGGGGGGAGACATGTCACTGGTCAGTTACTCTCTTGGGGGAGGGGGGAAGACATGTCACTGGACTAAGCAATTTCTGGGGAGGGGGATGGCAGGAGGAGAATAATTTCAGATGGTTAAAGGAGAACATAGAGTAAATTGCCTATATGCGCGCGCGTGTGTGTGTGTGTGTGAGCAGGAGCCAAGTGGGCGAACGTCCAGCCATGCACTCTCACCCACTACCCTCTACACACACAGTACGCCTGTCCCTTACTCCTACCAAGGTGACCCCAGCTGCACAGTTGAGACGTAGCAGAGACAGAGTCAGGTAAGGTTAGACGGCAAGGGTTAGATGGATCAGATCATTGTGAGGTCATGGAGTCCAGAGAGAGCCAATCAGAAAACACATACAAGTCTAGAATCCTATAGAATCTGGAAACTCCTCCAGCTGCAATGGAGCAGAAGAATGCTAAGCAACTGCTTGGCCACTGGGTCCCGCGAGCACCAGTGCAGTCCTAGTGCTTCACAAACACACTGGACCGCTTGACAACGCGATTAACCAAAGTAAGCCACTAAAAGGAACCCTTCCATGGCGCTATTAGTGCCATGTCAAACTGTGGAGCAGGTGTTCCTAGATGATCCAGAACCATATCACTCCGTTATACTATACAACCCTAACCACTGATCTAGGACCAGATCACACTACCCAAACCTGAACCATTAGACACTAACCTAGGACCAGTCTAATCGTCATGGGGACAGACATAAATTGACATTAGACCAGACAATCAATAAAGATATTGATTAATTTGTGCAAGCCTTTGTGTTACCTACTTTTGCTGAGAAATAGTCTCTCTAGTCTAATCAGAGTTACTATTTACTCTATTTAGCAACAAACGGATTGATTTTCCCTTCAAATCAAATCAAATCAAAATGTTATTTGTCACATACACATGTTTAGCAGATGTTAATGTGAGTGTAGCGAAACATTACAGCAGCACCATCACACTAACGTCAGCGTAATGAACCCCTCTCTCTCACACACACACACACACACACACACACACACACACACACACACACACACATACAGACACACACACACACACACACACACACACACACACACACACACAGACACACACACACACACACACACACACACACACACACACACACACACACACAGACACACACAGACACACACACACACACACACACACACACACACACACACACACACACACACACACACGACACACACACACACACACACACACACACACACACACACACACACACAGACACACACAGACACACAGACACACACACACACACACACACACACACACACACACACACACACACACACAGACACACACACACACACACACACACACACATACAGACACACACACACACACACTGAGTCACTCTCAACACACACACACACACACACACACACACTGAGTCACTTTCAACACACACACACAGAGAGCGGAGAGAGAGGCTTACCTAGCGCCAGGGGAAAGAGAAAACCCACTGCAGCACAGCAGCTGTCTGAGTCTCTCCGCAGTGGGATGTTTAGCGGAGCGAACTGGATCTTCATCTCTGCGTCTTACTCGGCTACAAGGTTAGTCTGTCTGGTCCCCTTCTCTGTCTGTCTCTGTCTTTCTGTGTGTGTGTGTATGAGGAAACGCTGCTGCTGTTTTGAGTGAAAGTTCCTAATTTGATGCAACTAAAGTTCTGAAACTGAAGGGCTCGGCAGCGCTGTGGAAGTTCTGTTATTAGTTGTTGCTGGTCTCTAGTTCACCTTCCTAATGGAGTTAAACTCTGCAAACAAACTTGATGAAATAACAGAACAGCTTGCCTTAGACCCTCCTATCATGTCGTCACCACTCCTTTGAATGGAACCCACATCAACCTATCAAAGTAGAGGAGAGGTGGAAAAGCATCAACCAATCAGAGGAGAGGTCGGAGGACAGCATTTATTTGACTCCCTGCTATAGTTACTTTCCAGACAGAATAATAATACAGTTTTTTCCAACTGCTTACACACAAAATCTTTTAATGTCACATGATTTTTTGAAACCTCTCACCAAAGTGCAAAACTACACACCAAATATCCAAAACCATAAGCTATTTCCCAGCCTTTGACTCAGTTGTCAATTGCATAAAACACTTTTTCAAGACACTACACACAATTCTCTACCTTAAAAACACAAAATCTAACAGGAAGTGACTTGCTTTCCTTTTCCAAACACAACCAATCAAAATGCTACACTTATTCACCAGGTCACACACACATACTCATCACATGTGCAAACACTAATAGCTTAACTGATCACTAACCAATCACTGCTTTACTGTAGTATAGGCCTATAAATATGTCAAAGGTCAGATTACCTGTTTTGAACAATGGATGCCAACAATGGACAGAGAGCAAGAGGAGTGAGAGGAAGAGGAAGAAGAGGACAAGGGCAAAGAAGAGAAGGAAGGAGAGCCATCTCCGATGAGATTAGGGCAACACTTGTTGATCATGTGATCAACCACGGTTTGACCATGAGAGAGGCTGGACTGAGAGTCCAGCCCAACTTAAGTCGATTAACTAGGCTGTCATTGAAAATAAGAATTTGTTCTTAACTGACTTGCCTGGTAAAATAAATAAAAATAAGCCCCCAACTCCCTTTGGTTATTGTTACAACTCGGACAACATTTTTCCTGGAAGCCTGGATTCCCTATTCAACCCACTGGCCAAATCCCTCACAAATGATCTCAACTCTGTGTTTCTAATACACAGTGAACATTAATACGGACTACACTCTGGGTATGTTGTCATTACAATTTGTTCACGGGAACCTGGTCAAATTTATACTGAATCAGCATGAAGTCAATTCTATAACCCCTTTTTGAGCTAACTAGTCAACTTAAGTTGATTTACAGTGGCGTCCATAATTGACCCTTCAGAAATGAGAACAGGTATGCAATTATCTAATGACTATTTTAGCATTACAGTAATGTACTGTAAAATACGTATGACTTGCTAGCCACAGTAATGTACTGTAAAATACGAGGACTTCATAGTATTACAGTAATGTACTGTAAAATACGTATGACTTCATAGTATTACAGTAATGTACTGTAAAATACGTATGACTTCATAGTATTACATAAACATTTGTAACTCTGGCCATCCATTTACTGCACTGCTTTGAATGAATGAGGTTGAGACCTAAGCCATCCATTTACTGCACTGCTTTGAATGAATGAGGTTGGTAACTCTAAGCCATCCATTTACTGCACTGCTTTGAATGAATGAGGTTGGTAACTCTGAGCCATCCATTTACTGCACTGCATTGAATGAATGAGGTTGGTAACTCTAAGCCATCCATTTACTGCACTGCTTTGAATGAATGAGGTTGGTAACTCTAAGCCATCCATTTACTGCACTGCATTGAATGAATGAGGCTGGCAACTCTAAGCCATCCATTTACTGCACTGCTTTTGAATGAATGTGAGGTTGGTACTCTAAGCCATCCATTTACTGCACTGCTTGAATGAATGAGGTTGGTAATTTCCTAAGCCATCCATTTACTGCACTGCTTTGAATGAATGAGGTTGGTAACTCTAAGCCATCCATTTACTGCACTGCTTAATGAATGAGGTTGAGAACCTAAGCCATCCATTTACTGCACTGCTTTGAATGAATGAGGCTGGTAACTTAAGCCATCCATTTACTGCACTGCATTGAATGAATGAGGTTGGTAACTCTAAGCCATCCATTTACTGCACTGCATTGAATGAATGAGGTTGGTTATCAGGCTGTACTACATTTTTGTATATTGTTTTCAGTTCCTATGCTGAACACATGTGTTGAATTCCTGTACAGAGTGGAAAGGCAAAGACATCATGGAGGACGAGGACGCTTGTTTACAGATGTACAAGAGACTGCAATTATATAAATATGGTTTTGGCCAACAATGCAATTAGGATTGGAGAGATAAGAGAGCATATCTTGAATAATGACACCATATTTAACAACATCACGGCTGTAAGCCTGCTGCGACCACACACTTCAGCAGCCTCCAACTGACACCAGGTAATTCGATGAAACAATCCTTGCTGTATATCGCACCACACAACGCAGCCTCCAGCGGCCCCGAGTGACGACATGAAACAACTTTACTGTCGACCACACAACACATCCTCCAACGACACCAGTGGCGATGAAGCAAATCTTTACTGTCGATCACACAACGCAGCCTCCAATGGCACCGAGTGGCGATGAAAACAACTGCACCGTTGCGATCACACGGCGCATCCTCCAACGGCACCGGAGTGACGATGAAACAACTTTACTGTCAGACCACACAACGCATGGCCTCCAACGGCACCGAGTGACGATGAAACAACTTTACTGTCGACCACACAACGCATCCTCCAACGGCACCGAGTGACGCATGAAACAACTTTACTGTCGACCATACAACACATCCTCCAACGACACCGAGTGACGATGAAGACAACGCTTTACTGTCGACCATGCAACACATCTCTCCAACGACACCGAGAAGTGGCGCAAGAAACAACTTTACAAGGTGGCCATTTGAGAGAAACTTCTGACAGAGTCAAGAATATGCACAACATGACTTTGTAGAGGTATGTATGCAACACTACTTCCAGTACTTCAGACCATATTTACTCATCTGTATATCCTTTTGTCTGTTACAGAGAGTATTGGGAGCTGGATGCCCATGTAATTCACCATGAATTTATTTATGTGGATGAGGCTGGCTTCAACCTCACCAAAACCAGGCACCGCGGAAGAAAATGTAATAGGACAGAGGGCCTTTACCAATGTCCCTGGACATGCGTGGGGGTAACATAACTATGTGTTGTCCCCTGGACAGAGTGGGGGTAATATAACTATGGACAGCATGGGGTAATATAACTATGTGTTGTCCCTGGGACAGCGTGGGGTAATATAACTATGTGTTGTCCCTGGACAGCAGTGGGGGTAATATAACTATGGACAGCGTGGGGGTAATATAACTATGTGTTGTCCCTGGACAGCGTGGGGGTAATATAACTTTCATGTGTTGTCCCTGGGACAGCATGGGGGTAGTATAACTATGGACAGCGTGGGGTAATATAATCATGTGTTGTCCCATGGACAGCATGGGGGTAATATAACTATGTGTGTTGTCCCTGGACAGCATGGGGGTAATATAACTATGTGGTGTTGTCCCT
>NW_027035853.1:0-11814 GCF_034236695.1 Oncorhynchus nerka
AGAGGCTTTACCTCTCTGCATTTATCAAGTTTCAAGTTTCATAGAGGCTTTACCTCTCTGCATTTATCAAGTTTCAAGTTTCATAGAGGCTTTACCTCTCTGCATTTATCAAGTTTCTATAGAGGCTTTACCTCTCTGCATTTATCAAGTTTCATAGAGGCTTTACCTCTCTGCATTTATCAAGTTTCAAGTTTTATAGAGGCTTTACCTCTCTGCATTTATCAAGTTTTATAGAGGCTTTACTCTCTGCATTTATCAAGTTTCAAGTTTCATAGAGGCTTTACCTCTCTGCATTTATCAAGTTTCTATAGAGGCTTTACCTCTCTGCATTTATCAAGTTTCATAGAGGCTTTACCTCTCTGCATTTATCAAGTTTCTATAGAGGCTTTACCTCTCTGCATTTATCAAGTTTCAAGTTTCATAGAGGCTTTACCTCTCTGCATTTATCAAGTTTCAAGTTTATAGAGGCTTTACCTCTCTGCATTTATGTTTCAAGTTTTATAGAGGCTTTACCTCTCTGCATTTATCAAGTTTCATAGAGGCTTTACCTCTCTGCATTTATCAAGTTTTATAGAGGCTTTACCTCTCTGCATTTATCAAGTTTCAAGTTTCATAGAGGCTTTACCTCTCTGCATTTATCAAGTTTCATAGAGGCTTTACCTCTCTGCATTTATCAAGTTTCATAGAGGCTTTACCTCTCTGCATTTATCAAGTTTCATAGAGGCTTTACCTCTCTGCATTTATCAAGTTTCATAGAGGCTTTACCTCTCTGCATTTATCAAGTTTCAAGTTTCATAGAGGCTTTACCTCTCTGCATTTATCAAGTTTCAAGTTTCATAGAGGCTTTACCTCTCTGCATTTATCAAGTTTCAAGTTTTATAGAGGCTTTACCTCTCTGCATTTATCAAGTTTCATAGAGGCTTTACCTCTCTGCATTTATCAAGTTTCAAGTTTTATAGAGGCTTTACCTCTCTGCATTTATCAAGTTTCATAGAGGCTTTACCTCTCTGCATTTATCAAGTTTTATAGAGGCTTTACCTCTCTGCATTTATCAAGTTTCAGTTTATAGAGGCTTTACCTCTCTGCATTTATCAAGTTTCATAGAGGCTTTACCTCTCTGCATTTATCAAGTTTTATAGAGGCTTTACCTCTCTGCATTTATCAAGTTTCAAGTTTCATAGAGGCTTTACCTCTCTGCATTTATCAAGTTTCAAGTTTTATAGAGGCTTTACCTCTCTGCATTTATCAAGTTTCAAGTTTCATAGAGGCTTTACCTCTCTGCATTTATCAAGTTTCATAGAGGCTTTACCTCTCTGCATTTATCAAGTTTTATAGAGGCTTTACCTCTCTGCATTTATCAAGTTTCATAGAGGCTTTACCTCTCTGCATTTATCAAGTTTCATAGAGGCTTTACCTCTCTGCATTTATCAAGTTTCATAGAGGCTTTACCTCTCTGCATTTATCAAGTTTCATAGAGGCTTTACCTCTCTGCATTTATCAAGTTTCATAGAGGCTTTACCTCTCTGCATTTATCAAGTTTTATAGAGGCTTTACCTCTCTGCATTTATCAAGTTTCAAGTTTTATAGAGGCTTTACCTCTCTGCATTTATCAAGTTTCATAGAGGCTTTACCTCTCTGCATTTATCAAGTTTTATAGAGGCTTTACCTCTCTGCATTTATCAAGTTTCAAGTTTCATAGAGGCTTTACCTCTCTGCATTTATCAAGTTTCAGTAGAGGCTTTACCTCTCTGCATTTATCAAGTTTTATAGAGGCTTTACCTCTCTGCATTTATCAAGTTTCAAGTTTCATAGAGGCTTTACCTCTCTGCATTTATCAAGTTTCATAGAGGCTTTACCTCTCTGCATTTATCAAGTTTCATAGAGGCTTTACCTCTCTGCATTTATCAAGTTTTATAGAGGCTTTACCTCTCTGCATTTATCAAGTTTCATAGAGGCTTTACCTCTCTGCATTTATCAAGTTTCATAGAGGCTTTACCTCTCTGCATTTATCAAGTTTCAAGTTTTATAGAGGCTTTACCTCTCTGCATTTATCAAGTTTCAAGTTTCATAGAGGCTTTACCTCTCTGCATTTATCAAGTTTCATAGAGGCTTTACCTCTCTGCATTTATCAAGTTTCAAGTTTCATAGAGGCTTTACCTCTCTGCATTTATCAAGTTTCAGTTTTATAGAGGCTTTACCTCTCTGCATTTATCAAGTTTCAAGTTTTATAGAGGCTTTACCTCTCTGCATTTATCAAGTTTCAAGTTTCATAGAGGCTTTACCTCTCTGCATTTATCAAGTTTCATAGAGGCTTTACCTCTCTGCATTTATCAAGTTTCATAGAGGCTTTACCTCTCTGCATTTATCAAGTTTCATAGAGGCTTTACCTCTCTGCATTTATCAAGTTTCATAGAGGCTTTACCTCTCTGCATTTATCAAGTTTCATAGAGGCTTTACCTCTCTGCATTTATCAAGTTTCATAGAGGCTTTACCTCTCTGCATTTATCAAGTTTCATAGAGGCTTTACCTCTCTGCATTTATCAAGTTTCATAGAGGCTTTACCTCTCTGCATTTATCAAGTTTCAAGTTTTATAGAGGCTTTACCTCTCTGCATTTATCAAGTTTCAAGTTTTATAGAGGCTTTACCTCTCTGCATTTATCAAGTTTCATAGAGGCTTTACCTCTCTGCATTTATCAAGTTTCATAGAGGCTTTACCTCTCTGCATTTATCAAGTTTTATAGAGGCTTTACCTCTCTGCATTTATCAAGTTTCATAGAGGCTTTACCTCTCTGCATTTATCAAGTTTCATAGAGGCTTTACCTCTCTGCATTTATCAAGTTTCAAGTTTTATAGAGGCTTTACCTCTCTGCATTTATCAAGTTTCATAGAGGCTTTACCTCTCTGCATTTATCAAGTTTCATAGAGGCTTTACCTCTCTGCATTTATCAAGTTTCAAGTTTCATAGAGGCTTTACCTCTCTGCATTTATCAAGTTTCATAGAGGCTTTACCTCTCTGCATTTATCAAGTTTCATAGAGGCTTTACCTCTCTGCATTTATCAAGTTTCATAGAGGCTTTACCTCTCTGCATTTATCAAGTTTCATAGAGGCTTTACCTCTCTGCATTTATCAAGTTTCATAGAGGCTTTACCTCTCTGCATTTATCAAGTTTCAAGTTTTATAGAGGCTTTACCTCTCTGCATTTATCAAGTTTCAAGTTTCATAGAGGCTTTACCTCTCTGCATTTATCAAGTTTCATAGAGGCTTTACCTCTCTGCATTTATCAAGTTTCAAGTTTCATAGAGGCTTTACCTCTCTGCATTTATCAAGTTTCAAGTTTTATAGAGGCTTTACCTCTCTGCATTTATCAAGTTTCAAGTTTTATAGAGGCTTTACCTCTCTGCATTTATCAAGTTTCATAGAGGCTTTACCTCTCTGCATTTATCAAGTTTCATAGAGGCTTTACCTCTCTGCATTTATCAAGTTTTATAGAGGCTTTTCTCTGCATTTATCAGGTTTCATAGAGGCTTTATACCTCTCTGCATTTATCAAGTTATAGAGGCTTACTCTGCATTTATCAAGTTTTATAGAGGCTTTACCTCTCTGCATTTATCAAGAGGGGCTTTACCTCTCTCTGCATTTATCATGCGTTTCATAGAGGCTTTACCTCTCTGCATTTATCAAGTTTCATAGAGGCTTTACCTCTCTGCATTTATCAAGTTTCATAGAGGCTTTACCTCTCTGCATTTATCAAGTTTCAAGTTTTATAGAGGCTTTACCTCTCTGCATTTATCAAGTTTTATAGAGGCTTTACCTCTCTGCATTTATCAAGTTTCATAGAGGCTTTACCTCTGCATTTATCAAGTTTCAAGTTTCATAGAGGCTTTACCTCTGTATTTATCAAGTTTCAAGTTTTATAGAGGCTTTACCTCTCTGCATTTATCAAGTTTCAAGTTTTATAGAGGCTTTACCTCTCTACATTTATCAAGTTTCAAGTTTCATAGAGGCTTTACCTCTGCATTTATCAAGTTTCATAAGAGGCTTTACCTCTCTGCATTTTAGTTTTATGAGGCTTTACCTCTCTCTGCATTTATCAATTTTATAGAGGCTTTACCCTCTGCATTTATCAAGTTTCAAGTTTTATAGAGGCTTTACCTCTCTGCATTTTCAAGTTTCATAGAGGCTTTACCTCTCTGCATTTATCAAGTTTTATAGAGGCTTTACCTCTCTTTCTGCATTTTATCAAGTTTCAAGTTTCATAGAGGGGCTTTACCTCTCTGCATTTATCAAGTTTCAAGTTTTATAGAGGCTTTACCTCTCTGCATTTATCAAGTTTCAAGTTTCATAGAGGCTTACCTCTCTGCATTTTAGTTTCAAGTTTTATAGAGGCTTTACCTCTCTGCATTTATCAAGTTTCAAGTTTGATAGAGGCTTTACCTCTCTGCATTTATCAAGTTTCATAGAGGCTTTTACCTCTCTGCATTTATCAAGTTTTATAAGTGCATTTATAGAGGCTTTACCTCTCTGCATTTATCAAGTTTCAAGTTTCATAGAGGCTTTACCTCTCTGCATTTTATCAAGTTTTATAGAGGCTTTACCTCTCTGCATTTTAGTTTCAAGTTTTATAGAGGCTTTACTCTCTGCATTTATCAAGTTTCAAGGATTTTATGAGGCTTACCTCTCTCTGCATTTAGTTTCAAGTTTCATAGAGGCTTTACCTCTCTGCATTTATCAAGTTTTATAGAGGCTTTACCTCTCTGCATTTATCAAGTTTCATAGAGGCTTTACCTCTGCATTTATCAAGTTTCATAGAGTTTACTATAGAACTTACCTCTGCATTTATCAAGTTTTTATAGAGGCTTTACCTCTGCATTTATCAAGTTTCAAGTTTTATAGAGGCTTTACTCTCTCTGCATTTATCAAGTTTCAAGTTTTATAGAGGCTTTACCTCTCTGCATTTATCAAGTTTCATAGAACATCTCTGTTTTATAGAGGCTTACCTCTCTGCATTTATCAAGTTTTATAGAGGGTTATCAAGTTTCATACTACTCTCTGCATTTATCAAGTCAAGTTTTATAGAGGCTTTACCTCTCTGCATTTATCAAGTTTCAGAGGCTTTACCTCTCTCTGCATTTATCAAGTTTTATAGAGGCTTTACCTCTCTGCATTTATCAAGTTTCAAGTTTTATAGAGGCTTTACCTCTCTGCATTTATCAAGTTGCAAGTTTTATAGAGGCTTTACCTCTCTGCATATAGTTTCAAGTTTCATAGAGGCTTTACCTCTCTGCATTTATCAAGTTTCAAGTTTCATGGGGCTTTTACCTCTCTGCATTTATCAAGTTTCAAGTTTTATAGGGCTTTACCTCTCTGCATTTATCAAGTTTCATAGAGGCTTTACCTCTCTGCATTTATCAAGTTTTATAGAGGCTTTACCTCTGCATTTATCAAGTTTCAGGCTTTACCTCTGCATTTTGTAGAGGCTTTACCTCTCTGCATTTAGTTTCATGGTTTCCTCTCTGTTTCAAGTTTTATAGAGGCTTTACCCTCTGCATTTATCAAGTTTCAAGTTTCATAGAGGCTTTACCTCTCTGCATTTATCAAGTTTCAAGCTTTACCTCTCTGCATTTATCAAGTTTTATGAGAGGCTTTACCTCTCTGCATTTAGTTTCAAGTTTCATAGGCTTTACCTCTCTGCATTTATCAAGTTTTATAGAGGCTTTACCTCTCTGCATTTATCAAGTTTCATAGTCTCTGCATTTATCAAGTTTCATAGAGGCTTTACCTCTCTGCATTTATCAAGTTTCAAGTTTTATAGAGGCTTTACCTCTCTGCATTTATCAAGTTTCAAGTTTTATAGAGGCTTTACCTCTCTGCATTTATCAAGTTTCATAGAGGCTTTACCTCTCTGCATTTATCAAGTTTCATAGAGGCTTTACCTCTCTGCATTTATCAAGTTTCAAGTTTTATAGAGGCTTTACCTCTCTGCATTTATCAAGTTTCATAGAGGCTTTACCTCTGCATTTTCAAGTTTTATAGAGGGATTTTCAAGTTTTATAGAGGCTTTACCTCTCTGCATTTATCAAGTTTCAAGTTTCATAGGCTTTACCTCTCTGCATTTATCAAGTTTCATAGAGGCTTTACCTCTCTGCATTTATCAAGTTTCATAGAGGCTTTACCTCTCCATTTATCAAGTTTCATAGAGGCTTTACCTCTCTGCATTTAGTTTCATAGAGCTTTACCTCTGCATTTTCAAGTTTTATAGGCTTTACCTCTCTGCATTTATCAGGCTTTACCTCTCTGCATTTTATCAAGTTTCATAGAGGCTTTACCTCACTGCATATATCAAGTTTCATAGAGGCTTTACCTCTCTGCATTTATCAAGTTTCAAGTTTTATAGAGGCTTTACCTCTCTGCATTTATCAAGTTTCAAGTTTTATAGAGGCTTTACCACTCTGCATTTAGTTTCAAGTTTTATAGAGGCTTTACCTCTCTGCATTTATCAAGTTGTTGAGGCTTTACCTCTCTGCATTTATCAAGTTTCAAGTTTTATAGAGGCTTTACCTCTCTGCATTTATCAAGTTTCATAGAGGCTTTACCTCTCTGCATTTATCAAGTTTTATAGAGGCTTTACCTCTCTGCATTTATTTCAAGTTTCATAGAGGCTTTACCTCTCTGCATTTATCAAGTTTCAAGTTTTATAGAGCTTTAACTCTCTGCTTTACATAGAGGCTCTCTCTGCATTTATCAAGTTTCAAGTTTTTATAGAGGCTTTACCTCTGCATTTTAGTTTCAAGTTTCATAGAGGCTTTACCTTCTGCATTTATCAAGTTTTATAGAGGCTTTACTCTCTGCATTTATCAAGTTTCATAAGGCTTTTCTCTGCATTTATAGAGGCTTTACCTCTCTGCATTTATCAAGTTTCAAGTTTCATAGAGGCTTTACCTCTCTGCATTTATCAAGTTTTATAGAGGCTTTACCTCTCTGCATTTATCAAGTTTTTCATAGAGGCTTTACCTCTCTGCATTTATCAAGTTTCATAGAGGCTTTACCTCTCTGCATTTTCAAGTTTCAAGTTTCAGTTTTATAGAGGCTTTACCTCTCTGCATTTATCAAGTTTCAAGTTTCATAGAGGCTTTACCTCAAGTTTCTCTGCATTTATCAAGTTTCAAGTTTTATAGAGGCTTTACCTCTCTGCATTTATCAAGTTTCAAGTTTATAGAGGCTTTACTCTCTGCATTTATAGTTTCATAGAGGCTTTACCTCTCTGTTTCAAGTTTTATAGAGGCTTTACCTCTCTGCATTTATCAAGTTTCAAGTTTCATAGAGGCTTTACCTCTCTGCATTTATCAAGTTTCATAGAGGCTTTACCTCTCTGCATTTATCAAGTTTCAAGTTTTATAGAGGCTTTACCTCTCTGCATTTATCAAGTTTCAAGTTTCATAGAGGCTTTACCTCTCTGCATTTTATAGTTTCAAGTTTCATAGAGGCTTTACCTCTCTGCATTTATCAAGTTTCAAGTTTCATAGAGGCTTTACCTCTCTGCATTTATCAAGTTTCAAGTTTCATAGAGGCTTTACCTCTCTGCATTTATCAAGTTTCAAGTTTTATAGAGAGGCTTTACCTCTCTGCATTTATCAAGTTTCAAGTTTCATAGAGGCTTTGCCTCTCTGCATTTATCAAGTTTCAAGTTTTATAGAGGCTTTACCTCTCTGCATTTATCAAGTTTCAAGTTTCATAGAGGCTTTACCTCTCTGCATTTATCAAGTTTCAAGTTTTTATAAGGCTTTTAACTCTCTGCATTTATCAAGTTTCATAGAGGCTTTACCTCTCTGCATTTATCAAGTTTAGGCTTTACCTCTCTGCATTTATCAAGTTTCAAGTTTTATAGAGGCTTTGCCTCTCTGCATTTATCAAGTTTCAAGTTTTATAGAGGCTTTACCTCTCTGCATTTATCAAGTTTCAAGTTTTATAGAGGCTTTACCTCTCTGCATTTTCAAGTTTCAAGTTTCAATTATCAAGTTTCATAGAGGCTTTACCTCTCTGCATTTATCAAGTTTCAAGTTTTATAGAGGCTTTACCTCTCTGCATTTTAGTTTCAAGTTTCATAGAGGCTTTACCTCTCTGCATTTATCAGTTTCAAGTTTTATAGAGGCTTTACCTCTCTCTGCATTTATCAAGTTTCAAGTTTCATAGAGGCTTTACCTCTCTGCATTTATCAAGTTTCAAGTTTTATAGAGGCTTTACTCTCTCTGCATTTATCAAGTTTCAAGTTTCATAGAGGCTTTACCTCTCTGCATTTATCAAGTTTCAAGTTTTATAGAGGCTTTACCTCTCTGCATTTATCAAGTTTCAAGTTTTATAGAGGCTTTACTCTCTGCATTTTAGTTTCATGAGGCTTACCTTCTCTGCATTTATCAAGTTTATAGAGGCTTTACCTCTCTGCATTTTAGTTTCAAGTTTCATAGAGGCTTTACCTCTCTGCATTTATCAAGTTTATAGAGGCTTTACCTCTCTGCATTTATCAAGTTTTATAGAGGCTTTACCTCTCTGCATTTATCAAGTTTCAAGTTTTATAGAGCTTTACCTCTGCATTTATCAAGTTTCAAGTTTTATAGAGGCTTTACCTCTCTGCATTTATCAAGTTTCAAGTTTTATAGAGGCTTTACCTCTCTGCATTTTATCAAGTTTCAAGTTTCATAGAGGCTTTACACTCTCTGCATTTATCAAGTTTCAAGTTTTATAGAGGCTTTACCTCTCTGCATTTATCAAGCTTTACCTCTCTTTCAAGTTTCATAGAGGCTTTACTCTCTGCATTTATCAAGTTTCAAGTTTTATAGAGGCTTTACCTCTCTGCATTTATCAAGTTTCATAGAGCTTTACCTCTCTGCATTTATCAAGTTTTATAGAGGCTTTACCTCTCTGCATTTATCAAGTTTCATAGAGGCTTTACCACTCTGCATTTATCAAGTTTTATAGAGGCTTTACCTCTCTGCATTTATCAAGTTTCATAGAGGCTTTACCTCTCTGCATTTTTTATAGAGGCTTTACCTCTCTGCATTTATCAAGTTTTCATAGAGGCTTTTTACCTCTCTGCATTTATCAAGTTTCAAGTTTTATGAGGCTTTACCTCTCTGCATTTAGAGTTTCAAGTTTCATAGAGGCTTTACCTCTCTGCATTTATCAAGTTTTATAGAGGCTTTACCTCTCTGCATTTATCAAGTTTCAGTTTTATAGAGGCTTTACCTCTCTGCATTTTAGTTTCAAGCATTTATCAAGTTTCATAGAGGCTTTACCTCTGCATTTATCAAGTTTTATAGGCTTTACCTCTCTGCATTTATCAAGTTTTTTATAGAGGCTTTACCTCTCTGCATTTATCAAGTTTTATAGAGGCTTTACCTCTCTGCATTTATCAAGTTTTATAGAGCTTTACCTCTCTGCATTTATCAAGTTTTATAGAGGCTTTACCTCTCTGCATTTATCAAGTTTTATGAGGCTTTACCTCTGCATTTATCAAGTTTCAAGCATTTTATATAGAGGCTTTACCTCTCTCTGCATTTATCAAGTTTCAAGTTTTATAGAGGCTTTACCTCTCTGCATTTATCAAGTTTCATAGAGGCTTTACCTCTCTGCATTTATCAAGTTTTATAGAGGCTTTACCTCTCTGCATTTATCAAGTTTCAAGTTTCATAGAGGCTTTACTCCTCTGCATTTATCAAGTTTCAAGTTCTCTATAGAGTTTCATAGATTTACCTCTGCATTTATCAAGTTTTATAGAGGCTTTACCTCTCTGCATTTATCAAGTTTCATAGAGGCTTTACCTCTCTGCATTTATCAAGTTTCATAGAGGCTTTACCTCTCTGCATTTATCAAGTTTCAAGTTTTATAGAGGCTTTACCTCTGCATTTATCAAGTTTCAAGTTTCATAGAGGCTTTACCTCTGCATTTAGTTTCATAGAGGCTTTACCTCTCTACATTTATCAAGTTTCAAGTTTCATAGAGGCTTTACCTCTCTGCATTTATCAAGTTTAGTTTTATAGAGGCTTTACCTCTGCATTTTTCAAGTTTCAAGTTTATAGAGTATTTACCTCTCTGCATTTATCAAGTTTCATTTATCAAGTTTCATAGAGGCTTTAGCTCTCTGCATTTATTTGTTTCATAGAGGCTTTACCTCTCTGCATTTATCAAGTTTTATAGAGGCTTTACCTCTCTCTGCATTTATCAAGTTTCACAGAGCTTTACCTCTGCATTTATCAAGTTTCAAGTTTCATAGAGGCTTTACCTCTCTGCATTTATCAAGTTTTATAGAGGCTTTACCTCTCTGCATTTATCAAGTTTCACAGAGCTTTACCTCTCTGCATTTATCAAGTTTCATAGAGGCTTTACCTCTCTGCATTTATCAAGTTTCAAGTTTTATAGAGGCTTTACCTCTGCATTTATCAAGTTTTATAGAGGCTTTACCTCTCTGCATTTAGTTCAAGTTTCAAGTTTTAGTTTAGGGGCTTTACCTCTCTCTGCATTTTAGTTTCAAGTTTCATAGAGCCTTTACCTCTCTGCATTTATCCAAGTTTTATAGAGCTTTACCTCTCTGCATTTATCAAGTTTCATAGAGGCTTTACCTCTCTGCATTTATCAGTTTCAAACTTTACCTCTCTGCATTTAGTTTCAGGTTTTACCTCTCTGCATTTTCAAGTTTTATAGAGGCTTTACCTCTCTGCATTTATCAAGTTTCATAGAGGCTTTACTCTCTGCATTTATCAAGTTTCATAGAGGCTGCTCTCTGCATTTATCAAGTTTTATAGAGGCTTTACCTCTCTGCATTTAGTTTCAGAGGCTATTTCTGCATTTTCAAGTTTATAGAGGCTTTACCTCTCTGCATTTATCCAAGTTTCATAGAGGCTTTACCTCTCTGCATTTATCAAGTTTCATAGAGGCTTTACCTCTCTCTGCAGTTTTATCAGCATTTTCAAGTTTTCATAGAGCTTTACCTCTCTGCATTTATCAAGTTTCATAGAGGCTTTACCTCTCTGCATTTATCAAGTTTAGTTTCATAGAGGCTTTACCTCTCTGCATTTATCAAGTTTCCACGTTTTATAGAGCTTTACCTCTCTGCATTTATCAAGTTTCACAGAGGCTTTACCTCTCTGCATTTATCAACTTTCATAGAGGCTTACCTCTCTGCATTTATCAAGTTTCAAGTTTTATAGAGGCTTTACCTCTCTGCATTTATCAAGTTTCAAGTTTTATAGAGGCTTTACCTCTCTGCATTTATCAAGTTTCAAGTTTCATAGAGGCTTTACCTCTCTGCATTTATCAAGTTTCAAGTTTTATAGAGGCTTTACCTCTCTGCATTTATCAAGTTTCAAGTTTCATAGAGGCTTTACCTCTCTGCATTTATCAAGTTTTATAGAGGCTTTACCTCTCTGCATTTATCAAGTTTCATAGAGGCTTTACCTCTCTGCATTTATCAAGTTTCATAGAGGCTTTACCTCTCTGCATTTATCAAGTTTCAAGTTTTATAGAGGCTTTACCTCTCTGCATTTATCAAGTTTCATAGAGGCTTTACCTCTCTGCATTTATCAAGTTTTATAGAGGCTTTACCTCTCTGCATTTATCAAGTTTCATAGAGGCTTTACCTCTCTGCATTTATCAAGTTTCAAGTTTTATAGAGGCTTTACCTCTCTGCATTTATCAAGTTTCAAGTTTTATAGAGGCTTTACCTCTCTGCATTTATCAAGTTTCAAGTTTCATAGAGGCTTTACCTCTCTGCATTTATCAAGTTTCATAGAGGCTTTACCTCTCTGCATTTATCAAGTTT
>NW_027035854.1:0-11818 GCF_034236695.1 Oncorhynchus nerka
AACAGGCAGCAGGGTGGCAGGGGTGATTGGGCAACGATAGCAGCCTAGCGGCGGCAGTAGGGTGATTGGCAACGATAGCAGCCCAGCGGCAGCAGCAGCAGCACGCGACGGCAACGACAGCAGCTCAGGCGGCGGCAGCAGCAGCAGCAGCAGCAGCAGGGGCGACGGCAACGACTGCCAGCCCAGGGCGGCAGCAGCAGCAAAGAGAGCGACTGGCAACGACTAGCTGCCCAGCGGCGGCAGCAGCAGCAGGGCGACTTGGCAACGACGTTGTTCAGCGACAGCAGGGCAACGGCAACGATACAGCCCAGCGGCGGCAGCAGCAGGGCAGACGGAAACGACAGCCGTCCAGCGGCAGCAGCAGCAGGGCGACGGCAACGACACAGCCCAGCGGCGGCAGCAGCAGCAGGGCCATGGCAACGATAGCTACCTGAGCGACGGCAGTTAGCAGCAGCAGCAGCAGGGCGATTCGCAACGACGCAGCCCAGCAGCAGCAGCAGGAGCGACGGCAACGATTGCCGTCCGGCAGCAGCAGCAGGGCGAGCACGGCAACGACATGTCTCAGTGGCAGCAGCAGCACGGGCAACGGCAACGACTGTTGCCCAGCGGCAGCAGCAGCAGGGCCATATGGCAACGACTGCTAGCCCAGCGGCAGCAGCAGCGAGGGGTCACGGCAACGACAGACAGCCCAGCTGGGCAGCAGCAGCAGCAGCAGCAGGGCGACGGCAACGATTGCCGCCCAGCGGCAGCAGCAGCAGGGCGACTTGGCAACGACGTCAGCCCAGCTCATGGCAGAGCAGCAGGGTCATGGCAACGATCGTCGTCCAGCGTGCAGCAGCAGCAGCAGCAGGGACGGCAAACGACGTTGCCGTTCAGCGGCAGCAGCAGCATGGCAACGGCAACGATTGTTAGCCCAGCGGCAGCAGCAGCAGCAGCAGGGCGACGGCAACGACGGCCAGCCCAGGCGGCAGCAGCAGCAGAGGGCGACTTACAAACGATACAGCCCAGCTGGCGGCAGCACTGACGACTTGGCAACGACGCTGTCAGCTGGCAGCAGGGCGACGGCAACGACAGTCAGCCCAGCGGCAGCAGGGGCGACTTGGCAACGACAGCCGTTCAGCGGCAGCAGGGCGATCGCGCAACGACAGCGTACCAGCGCGCAGCAGGGCGGACTTGTGCAAACGATCGCTGCTCCAGCGGCAGCAGCAGCAGCAGGGCGATTTGGCAACGATTGCCGTCCAGGCGGCAGCAGCAGCAGGGGCGATCTGGCAACTGATAAAGACCAGGGCGGCAGCAGCAGGGCGACTGGCAACGACAAAGTACCCAGCGGCAGCAGCAGGGCGATCGGCAACGACAGCAGCCCAGGGCGGCAGCAGCGAGGCGACGGCAAACGACAGTCGCCCAGCGGCAGCAGCAGCAGGGCGACTTGGCAACGACTACCAGCCTCAGCGGCAGCAGCAGCAGCAGGGCGACGGCAACGATTGCCGTTCAGTGACGGCAGCAGCAGCAGCAGGGCGACGGCAACGACAGCAGCCCAGCGGCAGCAGCAGCAGGGCGATCCGCAACGATCAGCCGTTCAGCGGCAGCAGCAGGACGACGGCAACGACAGCAGTCCCAGCGGCAGCAGCAGGGCGACGGCAACGATTGCCGTTCAGCGGCGATAGCAGCAGCAGCAATGGCTGACGGCAACGACAGCAGCCTCCAGCGGCAGCAGCAGCAACAGGACGATAACATTGCTCAGCGTGCACAGCAGCAGCGAGAGGCGACGGCAACGACATGTCAGCCCAGCGGCAGCAGCAGTAGCAGGCGGACGACATGGCAACGACAGCTGCCCAGGCAGCAGCAGCAGGGCAGCAGACTTGCCAGCGAGCAGCGAAACGCATGGCTAGCAGCAGCAGGGACGACGGCAACGATAGCAGCCCAGCGGCAGCAGCAGCGGTATGGGCGATGGCAACGACAGCAGCCCAGGCGGCAGCAGCAGCAGGGCGACGGCAACGACAGCAGCTCCAGCGGGCAGCGAAGCAGCAGGGCTGACGGCAACCGACAGCAGCTTCCAGCGAGCAGCAGCAGGGCGACTGGCAACCGACAGCAGCCCAGCGGCGAGCAGCAGCGGAGCGACGGCAACGACAGCAGCCTCAGCGGCACAGCAGCAGACAGCCAGCCAGCGGCAGCAGGGGCGACGGCAACGACAGCAGTCCAGCGCAGCAGCAGCAGCAGGGCGATCGGCAACGACAGCAGCCCAGCGGCAGCAGCAGCAGGGCGACGGCAACGACAGCAGCCCTAGCGGCAGCAGCAGCAGGGCGACGGCAACGATAGCAGCCCAGCGGCAGCAGCAGCAGGGCGATCTGGCAACGACGTAGACAGCAGCTCCAGCGGCAGCAGCAGCAGGGCGACTTTAAACGACAGCAGCCTAGTGGCAGCAGCAGCAGGGGCGACGGCAACGATACAGCTTCTTAGTGGCAGTAGCAGCAGCGTGGCGACGGCAACGACAGCCAGCCCAGCGGCAGCAGCAGCAGGGGCGACGGCAACACAGCAGCTCAGCGGCAGCAGAGCAGGCGACGGCAACCGCAGCAGCCCAGGCGGCAGCAGCAGCACACCATAGCAACGACAGCGCCCAGCGGCGGCAGCAGCAACCAGCAGCGCAGCAGCAGGGCGACGGCAAACGATACAGCCCAGCGGCGGCAGCAGGGCGGACGGCAAACGATCACAGCCCAGGGCGGCAGCAGCAGCAGAGGGCGATTTGGCAACGATGCCGTTCAGCGGCGGCAGCCCAGCGGCAGCAGCAGCAGGGCGACGGCAACGACAAAGGTAGACCAGCAGCCAGCAGCAGGGCACGCAACGATACAGCCCAGGGCGGCGGCAGCAGAGGGCGACGGCAACGAACGACATGGCAGCAGCAGCAGCAGGGCGCGGCGATTGCCAGCCCAGCAGCAGCAGCAGCAGCGACGGCGACGAGCGTTCAGCGGCAGCAGCAGCAGCAGGGCGATTTAACGAACGAGCCAGCCCAGCGGCAGCAGCAGCAGCAGGGCGACGGCAACGACAGCAGCCCAGCGGCAGCAGCAGCAGCGCGACGGCAACGACAGCCCACCTTTAGCAGCAGCAGCGAGGGGCGATGGGCAACGATTGTCGCCCAGCGGCGCAGCAGCAGCGAGCAAGACAGCAGCCCAACGGCGGCAGCAGCAGTACCGAGCAGCAAACGACAGCAGAGCGGCCAACGACAGCAGCAGCAGCAGCAGCAGCAGGGCGACGGCAACGACAGCAGCCCAGCGGCGGCAGCAGCAGCGAGGGCGATTTGGCACGAGCAGACCAGCGGCAGCAGCAGCAGCAGGGCGACGGCAACGACGCAGCCCAGCGGCAGCAGCAGCAGGGCGATGGCAACGACAGCAGCCCAGCGGCAGCAGCAGGGCGACGGCAACGACAGCAGCCCAGCGGCAGCAGCAGCAGGGCCATGGCAACGACACAGCCCAGCGGCAGCAGCAGCAGACGACGGCAACGACAGCAGCCCAGCAGCAGCAGCAGCAGGGCGACGGCAACGATAGCAGCCCAGCGGCAGCAGCAGCAGCAGTAGAGCGGATCTGCCAACGATTGCCGTTCAGCGGCGGCAGCATTGACGACGGCAACGACAGTCAGCCCAGCGGCAGCAGGGCGACGGCAACGATTGTTAGCCCAGCGGCAGCAGCAGCAGCGACGGCAACGATACAGCCCAGCGGCAGCAGCAGCAGCAGCAGGGCGATCGGCAACGATAGCAGCTCCAGCGGCAGCAGCAGCAGGGCGATCGGCAACGATAGCCAGCCTCAGCGGCAGCAGCAGGGCGATGGCAACGATAGCAGCCCAGCGGCAGCAGCAGCAGGGCGACGGCAACGACAGCCAGCCCAGCGGCAGCAGCAGCAGGGGCGACGGCAACGATTGCTACTCAGCGGCAGCAGCAGTAGGGCGATGGCAACGACTGCAGCTCCAGCGGCAGCAGCAGCAGGACGACTTGGCAACGACAAACAGCCCAGCGGCAGCAGCAGCGAGGGCGACGGCAACGATGCAGCAGCCCAGCGGCAGCAGCAGCAGCAGGGCGACTGGCAACGACAGCAGCCCAGCGGCAGCAGCAGCAGGGCGATCCGCAACGATAGCCAGCCCAGCGGCAGCAGCAGGACGATGGCAACGATAGCAGCCCCAGCGGCAGCAGCAGAGGGCGACTGGCAACGATAGTTGCCCAGCGGCAGCAGCAGCAGCAGGGGCGACGGCAACGATAGCAGTCTCAGCGGCGACAGCAGCAGCAGCCCCAGCTGATCGGCAACTGACAGCAGCCCAGTGGCAGCAGCAGCAGCAGGGCGACGGCAACGATAGCAGCTCCAGCGGCAGCAGCAGCAGCAGGCGATTCGGCAACGACAGCAGCCCAGCGGCAGCAGCAGCAGCAGGGCGACGGCAACGACAGCTGCCCAGCAGCAGCAGCAGCAGGGCGATCGGCAACGACAGCAGCTCCAGGCGGCAGCAGCAGCAGGGCGACGGCAACGATCAGCAGCCCAGCGGCAGCAGCAGGGGCGACGGCAACGATAGCAGCCCAGCGAGCAGCAGGGCGACGGCAAACGATAGCAGCCCAGCGGCAGCAGCAGCAGGGCGACGGCAACGCAGCAGCGCAGCCAGCGGCAGCAGCAGGGCGACGGCAACCGCAGCAGCCCAGCGGCAGCAGCAGCACTGATCATAGCAACGATAGCAGCCCAGCGGCGGCAGCAGCAGCAGCAGCAGCAGCAGGGCGACGGCAACGACAGCAGCTCCAGCGGCGGCAGCAGGGCGACGGCAACGACAGCAGCCCAGCGGCAGCAGCAGCAGCAGGGCGACTGGCAACGACAGCAGCCCAGCGGCAGCAGCAGCAGGCGACGGCAACGACAGCAGCCCAGCGGCAGCAGCAGCAGAGCGACGGCAACGACAGCAGCTCCAGCGGCAGCAGCAGCAGGGCGATCTGGCAACGACAGCAGCCCAGCGGCAGCAGGCGCGACTACGGCAAACGACAGCAGCCCAGCGGCAGCAGCAGCAGGGCGACGGCAACCGCAGCAGCTCCAGCGGCAGCAGCAGCACTGACGACAGCAACGATACAGCCCAGCTGGCAGCAGCAGCAGCAGCAGCAGCAGGGGCGACGGCAACGATGCAGCCCAGCGGCGGCAGCAGGAGCGACTGGCAACGATAGCAGCCCAGCGGCAGCAGCAGCAGCAGAGGCGATCGGCAACGACAGCCGTCCAGCGGCGGCAGCAGCAGGCGACGGCAACGACAGCCACCCAGCAGCAGCAGCAGGGCGACGGCAACGATAGCTGCTCCAGCGGCGGCAGCAGCAGCAGGGCGACGGCAACGACAGCAGCCCAGCGGCAGCAGCAGCAGTGCAGGCGATTTGGCAACGATTGCCGGTCTAGCGGCAGCAGCAGCAGCAGGGCGATTTGGCAACGACAAGCTGTTCAGCACCGGCAGCAGCAGCGAGCGACGCAAACGATCATCAGCCAACTCATAGTTAAGCAGCAGGGCAGATTTGGCAAACGACAGCTGCCCAGCGGCAGAGCAGCAGAGGGGCGACGGCAACGACAGCCACCTCCAGCAGCAGCAGCAGGCCACCTGCAACGATTGCGCAGCCCAGCGGCGGCAGCAGCAGCAGGCAGACTTGGCAACGACAACAGCCCAGCGGCAGCAGCAGCAGCAGGGCTTCGGGATTTGGCAACGATAGCAGCCCAGCGGCAGCACGACGGCAACGACACGCAACGACAGCAGCCCAGCAACGGCAGCCCAGCGGGCAGCAGCAGGGCGACGGCAAACGACAGCCCAGCGGCAGCAGCAGGACGAGGGCGAACGCAGCAGCGGCAGCAGCAGCAGGGCGACGGCAACGACAGCCAGCCCAGCGGCAGCAGCAGGACGATTGCAACGACAGCAGAGCGGCAGCAGCGGGGCGAGGCACCCAGCCCAGCGGCGGCAGTTAACACCATACAACGATTGCGACGGCAAACGATAAAGCAGCCCAGCGGCAGCAGGGCAACGGCAACGATTAATCAGCGGCGGCAGCAGGGGCGATTTGGCAACGATTGTTCCAGCGGCAGCAGCGAAAGCAGCAGGGCGACGGCAACGATTACAGCCCAGCGGGCAGCAGCAGCAGGGCGACGGCAAACGACAGCGCAGCCAGTGACGGCAGCAGCAGCAGCAGCAGCAGGGCGACGGCAACGACGTTGCTCCAGCAGCAGCAGCAGCAGGGGCCGCGACGGCAACGACAGCTACACCCAGCGGCAGCAGCAGCAGGGCGACGGCAACGATTGAAGAGCCCAGCGCAGCAGCATGGGCAACGGCAACGATTGCAGCCCAGAGCGGCAGCAGCAGCAGGGCTGACGGCAACGACAGCAGCCCAGCGGCAGCAGCAGCAGGGGTCACGGCAACGACAGCAGCCCAGCAGGGGCGCAACGACAGCACAGCAGCAGCAGCAGGGCGACGGCAACGATACAGCCCAGCGGCAGCAGCAGCAGGGCGACGGCAACGACGCAGCCCAGCGGCAGGCAGCAGACGATGGCAGGGCCCATGGCAACGACAGCAGCCCAAAGACGGCAGCAGCAGCAGCAGCAGGGGGCGACGGCAACGACAGCAGCCCAGCGGCAGCAGCAGCGGCAACGGCAACGACAGCAGCCCAGCGGCAGCAGTAGCAGTGAGGGGCGACGGCAACGATGTTAACAGCCCAGCGGCAGCAGTAGCAGCAGGGGCGACGGCAAAACGACAGCAGCCCAGCGGCAGCAGCAGGGCGACGGCAACGACAGCCAGCCTTCAGCGGCAGCAGGGGGCGCAAACGATTGCCACCCAGCGGCGGCACGATACAGCCCAACGCAGCAGCAGCAGCAGGGCGGCGGCAACGACAGCAGCCCAGCGGCAGCAGGGCGACGGCAACGATACAGCCGGGCAGCGGCAGCAGGGCGACGGCAACGACAGCAGCCCAGCGGCAGCAGCAGCAGGGCGACGGCAACGACAGCAGCCCAGCGGCAGCAGCAGCAGGGCGATGGCAACGACAGCACCCAGCGGCAGCAGGAAAGGCGACGGCAACGATACAGCCCTGGCAGCAGCAGGGCGACGGTGCAACGACAGCACCAGGGCGGCAGCAGCAGGGGCGACGGCAACGACAGCAGCCCAGCGGTGGCAGCAGCAGCAGGGTGACGGCAACGACAACAGCCCAGCGGCAGCAGCAGCAGCAGGGCGACGGCAACGATAGCAGCCCAGGGCGGCGGCAGCAGCAGCAGCAGGGCGACGGCAAACGATACAGCCCAGGGGCGGCAGCAGCAGCAGGGCGACCTGCAACGACAGCAGCCCAGCGGCAGCAGCAGGACGACGGCAACGACAGCCAGCCCAGCGGCAGCAGGGCGACGGCAACCGCAGCCAGCCGACAGCAGCAGCAGCATCGACGGCAACGACGCAGCCCAGCGCCAAACAGCAACAGCCGACGGAAACGACAGCAGCAGCGGCAGCAGCAGCAGCAGGGCGACGGCAACGACAGCAGCCCAGCCAGCAGCAGCAGGGCGACGGCAACGACAGCAGCCCAGCAGCAGCAGCAGCAGCGACGGCAACGCAGCCCAGCAGCAGCAGCAGCAGGGCGACGGCAAACGATACAGCCCAGCGGCAGCAGCAGCAGGGCGATGGCAACGACAGCAGCCTAGCGGCAGCAGCAGCAGAGGGCGACGGCAACGACAGCAGCCCAGGCGGCAGCAGGGGCGACGGCAACGACAGCAGCCCAGCGGCAGCAGCAGCAGGGCGATGGCAACGACAGCAGCCCAGCGGCAGCAGCAGCAGGGCGACGGCAACCGACGCAGCCCAGCGGCAGCAGCAGCACTGGACTGACAGCAACGATTGCAGCCCAGCGGCGGCAGCAGCAGCAGCAGCAGCAGCAGGGCGACGGCAACGATTAAACAGCCCAGCGGCGGCAGAGAGCGACGGCAACGATAGCTGCTCCAGCGGCAGCAGCAGCAGCAGGGCGACGGCAACGACGCCAGCCCAGCGGCGGCAGCAGCAGGGGCGACTGGCAACGATAAAGCCCCAGCAGCAGCAGCAGGGGCGACTGGCAACGACAGCAGCCCAGCGGCGGCAGCAGCAGGGCGACGGCAACGACAGCAGCCCAGCGGCGGCAGCAGCAGCAGGGGCGACGGCAACGACAGCAGCCCAGCGGCAGCAGGGCGACGGAAACGACAGCAGCCCAGCGGCAGCAGCAGCAGGGCGACGGCAACGACAGCAGCCCAGCGGCAGCAGCAGCAGAGCGACGGCAACCGACAGCAGCCTCAGCGGCAGCAGCAGCAGCTGATCACAGCAACGACAGCAGCTCAGCGGCGGCAGCAGCAGCAGCAGCAGCAGCAGGGCGACGGCAACGACAGCCAGCCCATGCGGCGGCAGCAGGGGCGACGGCACAACGATAGCAGCCCAGCGGCAGCAGCAGCAGCAGGGCGACGGCAACGATTGCAGCCCAGCGGCGGCAGCAGCAGGGCGACGGCAACGACAGCAGCCCAGCAGCAGCAGCAGGGGCGACGGCAACGACAGCAGCCCAGCGGCGGCAGCAGCAGCAGGGGCGACTGGCAACGACAGCAGCCCAGCGGCAGCAGCAGCAGCAGCAGGGCGACGGCAACGACAGCAGCCCAGCGGCGCAGCAGCAGCAGGGCGACGGCAACGATACATCCAGCAGCAGCAGCGGCGCGGCAACGACAGCAGCCCAGCGGCAGCAGCAGCAGCGACGGCAACGACAGCACCCTGGCGGCAGCAGCAGCAGCAGGGCGACGGCAACGACAGCAGCCCAGCGGCGGCAGCAGCAGCAGGGTGCGACGGCAACGACAACAGCCCAGCGGCAGCAGCAGCAGTAGCGACGGCAACGATAGCAGCCCACAGCAGCAGCAGCGACGGCAACGACGCAGCCCAGCGGCAGCAGCAGGGTGACGGCAACGACAGCAGCCCAGCGGCAGCAGCAGGGACGACGGACGACAGCAGCAACGGCAGCAGCAGGGGCGGGCAACGACAGCAGCAGCGGCAGCAGGGGCGACGGCAACGACAGCACGCCCAGCGGCGACAGCAGCAGCAGGGCGACGGCAACGACAGTGGCGGCGGCAGCAGGCGCGACGGAAACGACGCCCAGCCCAGCGGCAGCAGCAGCAGCAGCAGCGACGGCAACGACAGCAGTTCAGCGGCAGCAGCAGCAGGGGCGGCAAACGATTAAAGCGGCCCAGCAGCAGCAGCAGGGGCGACGGCAACGACGAGCAGCCCAGCGGGCAGCAGCAGCAGGGCGACGGCAACGACAGCAGCCCAGCGGCAGCAGCAGCAGCAGGGCGACGGCAAACGAGCCCAGTGGCAGCATCAAGCGACGGAAACGACAGCAGCCCAGCGGCAAACGCAGCAGAGCGACGGCAAAGCAGCAGCAGGGCCAGCGGCAAGCAGATGCGACGGCAACCAGCAGCCCAGCGGCAGCAGCAGCAGGGGCGACTGACAGCAACGACAGCAGCCCAGCGGCGGCAGCAGCAGCAGCAGCAGCAGCAGGGCGACGGCAACGAGACCAGCTCCAGCGGCAGCAGAGGCGACGGCAACGACAGCAGCCCAGCGGCAGCAGCAGCAGCAGGGCGACGGCAACGATAGCCAGCCCAGCGGCAGGCAGCAGCAGGGGCGACGGCAACGACAGCATCCAGCAGCAGCAGCAGGGCGACGGCAACGACAGCAGCCCAGCGGCGGCAGCAGCAGCAGGGCGATTTCGGCAACGACAGCCAGCCCAGCGGCAGCAGCAGCAGCAGGGCGACGGCAACGACAACAGCCCAGCGGCAGCAGCAGCAGCAGCAGGGCGACGGCAACGACAGCAGCCCAGCGGCAGCAGCAGCAGCAGGGCGACGGCAACGACAGCAGCCCAGCGGCAGCAGCAGCAGGGCGACGGCAACGATAGCAGCCCAGCAGCAGCAGCAGCAGGCGACGGCAACGACAGCAGCCCAGCGGCAGCAGCAGCAGGGCGACGGCAACGATGCAGCCCAGCGGCAGCAGCAGGCGGCGACGGCAACGATAGCAGCCCAGCGGCAGCAGCAGCAGGGGCGACTGGCAACGATAGCAGCCCAGCGGCAGCAGCAGCAGCAGGGCGACGGCAACGACAGCAGCCCAGCGGCAGCAGGGCGACGCAGAACGATAGCAGCTCAGCGGCAGCAGCAGCAGCGACGGCAACGTCAGCAGCCCAGCAGCAGCAGCAGCAGGGCGACGGCAACGACAGCAGCCCAGCGGCAGCAGCAGCGACGACACAGCAACGACAGCAGCCCAGCGGCGGCAGCAGCAGCAGCAGCAGCAGCAGGCGACGGCAACGACAGCAGCCCAGCGGCGGCAGCAGGGCGACGGCAACGACAGCAGCCCAGCGGCAGCAGCAGCAGAGGGCGACGGCAACTGAGCCAGCCCAGCGGCAGCAGCAGCAGGGCGATGGCAACGACAGCAGCTCAGCGGCAGCAGCAGGGGCGACGGCAACGACAGCAGCCCAGCGGCGGCAGCAGCAGGGCGATGACAAACGATAGCAGCCCAGCGGCAGCAGCAGCAGAGGCGACGGCAACGACAGCAGCCCAGGCGGCAGCAGGGGCGACGGAAACGACAGCTAGCCCAGCGGCAGCAGCAGCAGGGCGATCGGCAACCGCAGCAGCCCAGCGGCAGCAGCAGCAGGGCGACGGCAACGCAGCAGCCTCAGCGGCAGCAGCAGCACTGACTCACAGCAACGACATGCAGCCCAGCGGCGGCAGCAGCAGCGAGCAGCAGCAGGGCGACGGCAACGACAGCCAGCTCCAGCGGCAGCAGGGCGATGCGGCAAACGACAGCAGCCCAGCGGCAGCAGCAGCAGCAGGGCGACGGCAACGACAGCAGCCCAGCGGCAGCAGCAGCGAGTGGCAGCAACGACAGCATCCAGCAGCAGCAGCAGGGCGACTTGGCAACGACAGCAGCCCAGCGGCGGCAGCAGCAGCACGGGCGATTGCGCAACGACAGCAGCCCAGCGGCAGCAGCAGCAGCAGGGCGACGGCAACGATAACAGCCCAGCGGCGGCAGCAGCAGCAGCAGGGCGACTTGGCAACGACAGCAGCCCAGCGGCAGCAGCAGCAGAGTGACGGCCAACGATACAAAGCAGCTCAGCGGCAGCAGCAGCAGTGGCGATCGGCAACGACAGCAGCTCATGGCAGCAGCAGGGCGACGGCAATCGACAGCAGCCTAGCGGCAGCAGCAGGGCGACGGCAACGACAGCAGCCCAGCGGCGGCAGCAGAGCAGGGCGATGGCAACGATAGCAAGTTTGTCGGCGGCGGCAGCAGGGGCGACGGCAACCGCAGCAGCCGCAGCGGCAGCAGCAGCAGGGCGACGGCGAACGACAGCAGTCCAGCGGCAGCAGCAGCACGTGATCACAGCAACGACGCTGCCCCAGCGCAGCAGCAAAGCAGCAGCAGGGCCGACGGCAACGACTGCTGTTCCAGCGGCGGCAGCAGCAGGACGCGACTGCAACGATGTACAGCCCAGCGGCAGCAGCAGCAGCAGGGCGACGGCAACGATTAGCAGGCCCAGCGGCGGCAGCAGCAAAGGACGGCAACGACGTCAGCTCCAGCGGCAGCAGAGCAGCGACGGCAACGATATGCTAGCCAGCGGCAGCAGCAGCAGGAGGGCGACGGCAACGATTGCAGCCCAGCGGCGGCAGCAGCAGCAGCAGGCGCGACGGCAACGACTGTCAGCCCGGCGGCAGCAGCAGCAGCAGGGGCGACGGCAACGATTAGCAGCCAGCGGCGGCAGCAGCAGCAGTAAATGACGGCAACGACGATTGCCGTTCAGCGAGCAGCAGCAGCAGGG
>NW_027035855.1:0-11818 GCF_034236695.1 Oncorhynchus nerka
GAGACAGTGGTGCTACTGCACTGTAACACTGAGAGACGGGGGGCTAGTCGCTCATACCTGCCGACACAGAGACAGTGGTGCTACTGCACTGTAACACTGAGAGACGGGGGCTAGTCGTTCCTACCTGCCGACACAGAGACAGTGGTGCTACTGCACTGTAACACTGAGAGACAGGGGCTAGTCGCTCATACCTGCCGACACAGAGACAATGGTGCTACTGCACTGTAACACTGAGAGACAGGGGGCTAGTCGCTCATACCTGCCGACACAGAGACAGTGGTGCTACTGCACTGTAACACTGAGAGACAGGGGCTAGTCGCTCATACCTGCCGACACAGAGACAGTGGTGCTACTGCACTGTAACACTGAGAGACAGGGGGTTAGTCAATCATACCTGCCGACACAGAGACAGTGGTGCTACTGCACTGTAACACTGAGAGACAGGGGGCTAGTCGTTCATACCTGCCGACACAGAGACAGTGGTGCTACTGCACTGTAACACTGAGAGACAGGGGCTAGTCGCTCATACCTGCCGACACAGAGACAGTGGTGCTACTGCACTGTAACACTGAGAGACGGGGGGCTAGTCGTTCATACCTGCCGACACAGAGACAGTGGTGCTACTGCACTGTAACACTGAGAGACAGGGGGCTAGTCGTTCATACCTGCCGACACAGAGACAGTGGTGCTACTGCACTGTAACACTGAGAGACAGGGGGCTAGTCGTTCATACCTGCCGACACAGAGACAGTGGTGCTACTGCACTGTAACACTGAGAGACAGGGGGCTAGTCGCTCATACCTGCCGACACAGAGACAGTGGTGCTACTGCACTGTAACACTGAGAGACAGGGGGCTAGTCAATCATACCTGCCGACACAGAGACAGTGGTGCTACTGCACTGTAACACTGAGAGACAGGGGCTAGTCGCTCATACCTGCCGACACAGAGACAGTGGTGCTACTGCACTGTAACACTGAGAGACAGGGGGCTAGTCGTTCATACCTGCCAACACAGCGGCACAGACAGCGTCATTTATCTGTCGGCCAACTGCCCAATGAAAAGACATCAGCTCATATGTTCTTTTTCCACCAGTGTTTTATAAAGATAATAAATCAAATCAGCATGTGTTGAAATGAAGAGCTACTCTGGTACTGGTCTGTGGTATGTTTTTCCATCGGCAGGGACTGGGAAACTGGTCAGAATTGAAGGAATGATGGATGGCGCTAAATACAGGGAAATTCTTGAGGGAAACCTGTTTCAGTCTTCCAGAGATTTGAGACTGGGACGGAGTTCGCCTTCTAGCAGGACAATGTCCCTAAGCATACTGCGAAAGCAACACTTGAGTGGTTTAAGGGGACACATTTAAATGTCTTGGAATGGCCTAGTCAAAGCCCAGACCTCAATCCAATTGAGAATCTGTGGTATGACTTAAAGATTGCTGTGCACCAGCGGAACCCATCCAACTTGGGAGCTGGAGCAGTTTTGCCTTGAAGAATGGGAAAAACTCCCAGTGGCTAGACGTGCCGAAGCTTATAGAGACATCCCCCAAGAGACTTGCACATGTAATTTCAGCAAAAGGTGTCTCTACATATTATTGACTTTGGGGAGGTGAAAAGTTATGCACGCTCAAGTTCAGTTTTTTTGTCTTATTTGTTGCTTGTTTCACAATAAAACATATTTTGAATCTACAAAGTGGTAGGTGTCAATCAAATGATACAAACCCCCCAAAAATATATTTTAATTCCAGGTTGTAAGGCAACAAAATAGGAAAAATGCAAAGGGGGTGAATACTTTCGAAAGCCACTGTATGTTGCATGAGACTTTAAAAAACGTTTTTTCATACCTGAAGTGCCCTTTTCGGCATTTGCTGTATGATCGATGAGAATCTCCATATTGCAAATGTGCGGTCCCTTACTAGACGTCCGCGAATGTTTGAAAATTTGGCGACAGCGCCGGGCCGTGCACCAGGGCCAGATCTTCCGGGAAGTCATCGAACGAAGTCTCTCGGACATTCGGTTTCCGTTTTATAACATTTAAAAATGTTGGTCATTTTTCCGCTGTCCTCGTAAATTCCACCAGATGGCGAATGGATTCTATTTGCAAATGTACAAAACATCACCAATCATGACATGGCCATTTCTCCTAAATGGTAAAGACTTTCGAAGACGAAACTTGGTGAGCATAGGTTTGGCCTAATGGGCTGTTAGCCCAGAAACATAGGTTTGGTCTAATGGGCTGTTAGCCCAGAAACATAGGTTTGGTCTAATGGGCTGTTAGCCCAGAAACATAGGTTTGGTCTAATGGGCTGTTAGCCCAGAAACATAGGTTTGGTCTAATGGGCTGTTAGCCCAGAAACATAGGTTTGGTCTAATGGGCTGTTAGCCCAGAAACATAGGTTTGGTCTAATGGGCTGTTAGCCCATAAACATAGGTTTGGTCTAATGGGCTGTTAGCCCATAGTAATTAACCCAATAGGTTTGGCCTAATCGAGCTGTTAGCCCAGAAACAAGATGGTTGCCGAGGCCTCAAAGCTTTTAGTTAAGGCCATTTTTCTGGGATTAAAGGTCAAAACGAAAGAGAGAGCTAATTTGACCGCTCACCTCGAAGTACATTAACCTACGAGCAGTGTCAGGAAAAAATAATTTTTTATCTATCCATTTATCTATCGTAATTTACGAGAAATTGTACAATGTACAATTGGTGATGGTCAAAGAAATGTGTTTTTCCCCAAGAAGGCTACTCTGTACTGGTCTGTGATAATAAATCAAATCAACGTGTGTGAAATGAAGAGCTACTCTGGTACTGGTCTGTGATAATACATCAAATCAACATGTGTTGAAATGAAGAACTACTCTGGTACTGGTCTGTGATAATACATCAATACATGAATTTAATTGAATCAGAAATGAATTTAAATGAATTGAAAAGAACTGAACTGAACTGAACTGAAATGAATTGAACTGAACTGAAATTAATTGAACTGAACTGAACTGAATTGAATGGGAAAACAACAACACTAACTCCCTGCCGCGGTGTGCCAGGACGCCCGTTGATGGTGCCATCTTCCTTGGCAAAGTCCTCGGTGTGGCAGACTCGCTCGCCTGGCGTCGGTCATCAGGCGGTGGGTGGATGCGTAGGGAGAAGGCGAGCCAGCGGAAGACGTGGTCGTCTGGGGTGGGGGTCTGCTCCTGGATACACCCTGGGAACGGGTCCTGTCGTAGGGGAAGGTCACCACCAACTCCCTCCCTGGAGGTTACCACCCAGGACTGAACGGGATCTTCTCCATCCAGGAGACCAGCGCACTGCGCTCTGCTGCTACCTGGAGGAGAGGAGAAGGAGAAGGAGAAGGAGGGAGAGGAGAGGAGAGGAGAAGGAGAGGAGAAGGAGAGGAGAGAGGAGAGGAGAGGAGAGAGAGGAGAGGAGAGGAGAGGAGGAAAAGGGAATGGGAGGAAAGAGGAGAAAGGGAGAGGAGAGAAGTAGAAAGAGGAAAGGAGGAGAGAAAGAGAGAAGTGAGGAGGAAAACCAGAAGTCCTCTATCTGTCACGGAGTCATAGTGATAGATGAAACCAGAAGTCCTCTATCTGTCATAGTGACAGGATGAGAACCAGAAGTCCTCTTATCTGTCAAAGTGACAGGATTGAGAACCAGGAGTCCTCTATCTGTCATAGTGACAGGATGAGAACCAGAAGTCCTCTATCTGTCATGACAGGATGAAAACAGAAGGATGAGAACCAGAAGTCCTCTATCTGTCATGGAGTCATAGTGACAGGATGAGAACCAGAAGTCCTCTATCTGTCATGGATGAGAACCAGAAGTCCCTTATCTGTCATAGTGACAGATGAGAACCAGAAGTCCTCTATCTGTCATAGTGACAGGATTGAGAACCAGGAGTCCTCTATCTGTCATAGTGACAGGATGAGAACCAGAAGTCCTCTATCTGTCATGGAGTCATAGTGACAGGATGAACCAGAAGTCCTCTATCTGTCAAAGTGACAGGATTGAGAACCAAGTCCTCTATCTGTCATAGTGACAGGATGAAGTCCTCTATCTGTCAACATAGTGACAGAGAACCAGTCCTCTATCTGTCATAGTGACAGTGAGAAACCAGAAGTCCTCTATCTGTCATGGAGTGTCATAGTGACAGGATGAGAACCAGAAGTCCTCTATCTGTCATGGAGTCATAGTGACAGGATGAGAACCAGAAGTTCCCTATCAACAAACTGTGGGATGCGACGACTAACAAGGAACTTTGTTCAGGTGCTCTGCTTTGTTTTGTAAATTATAATTTGGACAAATCACAATTTCACAGGTGCTCGCATCTTTTGAATTTCGTAAAGGGACATTTAGCCCCAGAGAGGGGCTCGAATCTGGCAGCAAAGTTTCCGTTAAGGAGGGTGGTGACTTCCTTAGTCTTAATAGTATCTTCTCTCATTTCTATTTTCGAGTTCTGGATGTCTGAGATTCCCCTATCAATGTCTTTCAAAACTCCTCAGAATCTTGTGTGGCATTTACTGACCGTGGAGTTCTCGGACTGATACCATTCGGGAATGGGCACATGGTGGTTGAGCATCTTCCTGGGGATCCATTTCTTTGTTTCAGCCTCCCACAGGATGGAGTTGAGGTCAGGGAAGTTATGGTGGATGTCTACTCCGTCCTCACCACCGACCCAGGGACCAGCCACTCCAGCTCTGAACCCTGAGGGACAACGGGAGAGTGACACATGGTGACACGTGAGAGCAGATAATTAAGACATGAGGTCCCCAAATGGTTTTAAATTAATTAAAGATAAAAAGTTATCATTTTTAAAATTAAACTATACTATATATATTCACATAACAAATAAAACACAATATTAAAAAAAAACACAATGTTTTGTAATGAAGGTCTACAATAGCCTCAGCAGCACTCTGTAGGGTAGCACCATGGTGTAGCCAGAGGACAGCTAGCTTCTGTCCTCCTCTAGGTACATTGACTTCAATACAAAACCTAGGAGGCTCATGGTTCTCACCCCTTCCATAGACTTACACAGTAATTATGACAACTTCCGGAGGATGCCCTCCACCAACCTATCAGAGTTCTTGCAGCATGGACTGACATGTTGTCCACCAATCAAAGGGTCAGAGAATTAATCTAGTACAGAAAGCATAAGCTACAGCTAGCTAGCACTGCAGTGCATCAAATGTGGTGAGTAGTTGACTCAAAGACAATAGTTGAACAGTTTTGAACAAATGAATTTCTTCAAAAATGAAAGAGAAACAAGAGAGCGAGAGAGCCGTATTTACTTTCACTTACTTAGCTAGCGAATGCAGCTAGCTAGTTTAGCATACTCAAAACACCCGGTTCAAATGGAGAGGGATGCTGTTACTGTAATTTCATTATGCCAATGTGCTTTCATTAATTGAATTCCCTTAATCTATTTTATGAGAATTTGTAAGATTCTTGTTCGCATAAAATAGACGGAGACCAGTCTTTAATAATAGGTAACATAATGTATTCTCGGAGCGCTGCCACTTCACCTCGAGCAACAGTTTAAATACAGATCATGACGTCATTTCATTGTTTTTAACAGAATCCCCTCCTCTCGACCGGGACAAAGTGAGGTGAAAAGTTCATTTTAACTTACTAACACATTAACTTACTAACTTTTTGACCCCTCAACATTATCGATCACCACTGAGCTGACAGTTCTAATTAACAGAAAACTTAGGAATGCACTCACTGTCTTATCTAAAACCCCAGAGCTAAGTTTCTGTAGGGTCAACCATAGGCTAACGACCTTAAGTGTGTTTACACAGTCCTAACCCATTAGTTTCTTCCTAGTTGGAATGGTGTTTATTAACTTGAATTACTCCTTGTCATGTCACAATCCCATCATATGAACTCATATTTTTAATCAGATATAATAAAACAGGAGTATAAGTTAACAACTTAGTTACAGTTCCATTTAAAATGATTTGTTTAGTCATTTTAATAATAATTTTACCAACAGATACTATGTTAGCTAGCTAGTTTAGCCTGCTCAAACACCTGGCTCAAACGAGGAGAGGGATGCTATGTTAGCTAGCTAGTTTAGCCAACTCAAACAGACGGAGGGATGCTATGTTAGCTAGCTAGTTTAATATAACTCAAACAGTTCATACGGAGAGGATGCTATGTTAGCTAGCTAGTTTAGCCTGCTCAAACACCTGGTTCATAGAGAGGGATGCTATGTTAGCTAGCTAGTTTAGCCTACTCAAACAGAGAGGGATGCTATGTTAGCTAGTTTAACCTACTCAAACAGAGAGGGATGCTATGTTAGCTAGCTAGTTTTAGCCTACTCAAACAGAGAGGATGCTATGTTAGCTAGCTAGTTTAGCCTACTCAAACAGAGAGGGATGCTATGTTAGCTAGCTAGTTTAGCCTACTCAAACAGAGAGGGATGCTATGTTAGCTAGCTAATAGCCTACTCAAACGGAGAGGGATGCTATGTTAGCTAGCTAGTTTAGTCTACTCAAACAGAGAGGGATGCTATGTTAGCTGGGCTAGTTTAGCCTACTCAAATGGAGAGGATGCGATGTTAGCTAGCTAGTTTAGCCTACTCAAACGGAGGGATGCATATGGGATGCTAGGATACCTGTTAGCTAGCTAGTTTAGCCTACTCAAACGGAGAGGGATGCTATGTTAGCTAGCTAGTTTAGCATAGTTCAGTCTCTACTCAAACGGAGAGGGATGCTATGTTAGCTAGCTAGTTTAGCCTACTCAAACAGAGAGGATGCTATGTTAGCTAGCTAGTTTAGCCTACTCAAACAGAGAGGGATGCTATGTTAGCTAGCTAGTTTAGCCTACTCAAACAGAGAGGATGCTATGATTGGCTAGCTAGTTTAGCCTACTCAAACAGAGAGGGATGCTATGTTAGCTAGCTAGTTTAGCCTGCTCAAACAGAGAGGGATGCTATGTTGGCTAGCTAGTTTTAGCCTACTCAAACAGAGAGGGATGCTATGTTACGCTAGCTAGTTTTAGCCTACTCAAACAGAGAGGGATGCTATGTTAGCTAGCTGGTTGTACCTACTCAAGCGGAGAGGGATGCTTAGTTTAGCTGGTTTAACCTACTCAAACGGAGAGGATGCTATGTTAGCTAGCTAGTTTAGCCTGCTCAAACAGAGAGGGATGCTATGTTAGCTAGCTAGTTTAGCCTACTCAAACAGAGAGGGATGCTATGTTGGCTAGCTAATTTTAGCCTACTCAAACAGAGAGGGATGCTAGCTAGTTTGCCTACTCCAAACAGAAGAGGATGCATTGCTTCAACTGGTTAGCCTACTCAAACAGAGAGGATGCTATGTTGGCTAGCTAGTTTAGCCTACTCAAACAGAGAGGGATGCTATGTTAGCTAGCTAGTTTAGCCTACTCAAACAGAGAGGGATGCTATGTTAGCTAGCTAGTTTAGCCTACTCAAACAGAGAGGGATGCTATGTTAGCTAGCTAGTTTAGCCTACTCAAACAGGAGGGATGCTATGTTAGCTAGCCCTACTCAAACAGAGAGGGATGCTATGTTAGCTAGCTAGTTTAGCCTACTCAAACAGAGAGGGATGCTATGTTAGCTAGCTAGCCCTACTTTAACCTGCTCAAACAGAGAGGGCTATGCTATGTTAGCTATGTTAGCTAGTTGGCACTGGAACACTTCCAAATGCATTAATTACTTAAAATCATACAATGTGATTTTCTGATTTTTGTTTTAGATTCCGTCTCTCACAGTTGAAGTGTACCTATAATAAAAATTACAGACCTCTACATGCTTTGTGGGCAGGAGAACCTGCAAAATCGGCAGTGTATCAAATACTTGTTCTCCCACTGTATATATACTTAATAAAAATATGTATATGGGGATTGAAAATGATGCAGATCATTACGTTGATGGAAGCTACAATCTACCTGCAATATTAAAGCTGCTCAACACCCTCAAGTGAACCCCCACACAAAAAACAAGTGATTTCACCCTAGATTAGCTAGATGAAGGCAAGAGAGTGCTTGATATTGAATGTGTCAATGTCTCTCTCCCTGATTACTCTAATTTCTCTTGTTTGATTCATAGTGTAGGTGTAGTAGCAACCTCATGATGGGTACAGGGGAACATTGCAGTATCATGTAGTAGCCCAAACCGATCACTGTTACATTGAACTGGGTGAATGGAATAGGAGCGACAGTTATCCAATATGCCGTAATAGAAATAAGGAAGGAGTCACCCTCCTTCATCCTAAACGGCACCAGCCGCCACTGGAATCACTGGAGAGGATGCTTTGAACTTGTGACTTTGAAGAGGAGAATCTTTCATCTGACGATCACATGGCTGACAAGCAAAAGACCCTCCACACGTGTCCCAGAAGAGTCTTTTGTATCCGTGGTATGTTTCAGTACAGCCTTATTAATGATGCAGTCAATATTTGTAATATCAGCTGTGGGGTTTTGGGGTGTCTTCGGACACCCACACCTACCCTTCAAGGGCTTTGTCGTGACCGTCGGGGTTGACGGAAAGGAGGCAGGGGTGTATCCTGGTCTCGTCACCCAGGTGACGTATCCGTGGGCTGCCGACAGGTACTCCTGACACATGGGCACATCAGCAGCAGGAGCAGCTCGGCCCGGCACCTCGTTGCCATGGGAACCGGCCGTGTGGAACTCTGGTTCACCTGGGAGAGGGAGGGAGGGAGGGAGGGAGGGAGGGAGGAGAGGGAGAGGGAAGGAAGGGAGGTGGGGTGAGGAGGAAATGAGGGACAGGGAGGAGGAGGGAGGAGGGAGAGGGAGGGAGGGAGGGAGGGAAGAAAGCAGGGACAGGGAGGGAGGGAGGAGGAGGGGGAGAGAGGAAGAGGAGGGAGGGAGGGAAAATAAAGGGAGGGAGGGGAGAGGAGTGAGGGACAAGGAGGGAGCGAGGGAGTGAGCAGGAGAGAGGGGACAGGGAGGGAGGGATGGAGGGAGGGAGAGGAGGGAGGGAGGAAAAGAAGGCACGGAGGGAGAGGAGTGAGGACAGGGGAGGGAGTGAGGGATGAGGAAAGAAGGGACAGGGAGGAGTGAGGGAGTGATGGAGAGAGGGGGAGAGGAAGGGAGGGAGGGAGGGAGAGGAGGGAGGGAGAAAGAAGGGACAGGAGGGAGTGAGGGAGTGATGGAGAGAGGGAGAGAAGGAGGGAAGGGAGGAGGAAGAGAAGAGAGAGAGAACAAAATGTGAAAAGGCGTATGATGAATAGATTAAACACATTTATGTAATAATACACCAATGTTCACCAAACCTCTTGAACCCAGAGAACTTGACTTCTAGGATTGAATCAAGGATAAAGATCCTATCAGAGCCCCTTTCTCTGGTCTTACCTGGTTCATGCTCTCCGGGGGTTGTCTGAGATCTCGATGGCGTAGAGTTTCTGTCCGCTGTGGCTCTTGCCGATGTTATAGATCCTTGTGATGTTGGGGCACATCTCATTAACCACCTTCATCAGCTGTAGAGCCAGTAGAGAACATCTCATTAATCACCTTCATCAGCTGTAGAGAACACCTCATTAATTAACCACCTTCATCAGCTGTAGAGCCAGTAGAGAACACCTCATTAACCACCTTCATCAGCTGTAGAGAACACCTCATTAACCACCTTCATCAGCTGTAGAGAACACCTCATTAATCACCTTCATCGGCTGTAGAGCCAGTAGAGAACACCTCATTAATCACCTTCATCAGCTGTAGAGAACACCTCATTAACCACCTTCATCAGCTGTAGAGAACACCTCATTAACCACCTTCATCAGCTGTAGAGAACATCTCATTAATCACCTTCATCAGCTGTAGAGCCAGTAGAGAAGTAGAGAACACCTCCTTAATTACCTTCATCAGCTGTAGAGAACACCTCATTAACCACCTTCATCGGCTGTAGAGCCAGCAGAGAACACCTCATTAATCACCTTCATCAGCTGTAGAAAACACCTCATTAATCACCTTCATCAGCTGTAGAGCCAGTAGAGAACATCTCATTAACCACCTTCATCGGCTGTAGAGCCAGTAGAGAACACCTCATTAATCACCTTCATCAGCTGTAGAGAACACCTCATTAACCACCTTCATCAGCTGTAGAGCCAGTAGAGAACACCTCATTAATCACCTTCATCAGCTGTAGAGAACACCTCATTAACCACCTTCATCAGCTGTAGAGTCAGTAGAGAACACCTCATTAACCACCTTCATCAGCTGTAGAGAACACCTCATTAACCACCTTCATCGGCTGTAGAGCCAGTAGAGAACACCTCATTAACCACCTTCATCAGCTGTAGAGAACACCTCATTAACCACCTTCATCAGCTGTAGAGAACACCTCATTAACCACCTTCATCGGCTGTAGAACCAGTAGAGAACACCTCATTAACCACCTTCATCAGCTGTAGAGAACACCTCATTAATCACCTTCATCAGCTGTAGAGTCAGTAGAGAACACCTCATTAATCACCTTCATCAGCTGTAGAGAACACCTCATTAATCACCTTCATCAGCTGTAGGAGTCGAGTAGAGAACACCTCATTAACCACCTTCATCAGCTGTAGAGAACACCTCATTAATCACCTTCATCAGCTGTAGAGTCAGTAGAGAACACCTCATTAATCACCTTCATCAGCTGCTAGAGAACACCTCATTAATCACCTTCATCAGCTGTGAGAGCCAGTAGAGAACACCTCATTAATCACCTTCATCGGCTGTAGAGCCAGTAGAGAACACCTCATTAATCACCTTCATCAGCTGTAGAGAACACCTCATTAACCACCTTCATCAGCTGTAGAGTGAGAACACCTCATTAACCACCTTCATCAGCTGTAGAGCCAGTAGAGAACACCTCATTAATCACCTTCATCAGCTGTAGAGAACACCTCATTAACCACCTTCATCAGCTGTAGAGCCAGTAGAGAACACCTCATTAACCACCTTCATCGGCTGTAGAGCCAGTAGAGAACACCGCATTAATTACCTTCATCAGCTGTAGAGAAAACCTCATTAATCACCTTCATCAGCTGTAGAGAACACCTCATTAACCACCTTCATCGGCTGTAGAGCCAGTAGAGAACACCTCATTAACCACCTTCATCAGCTGTAGAGAACACCTCATTAATCACCTTCATCAGCAGTAGAGAACACCTCATTAACCACCTTCATCGGCTGTAGAGCCAGTAGAGAACACCTCATTAATCACCTTCATCAGCTGTAGAGAACACCTCATTAACCACCTTCATCAGCCGTAGAGCCAGTAGAGAACACCTCATTAACCACCTTCATCGGCTGTAGAGCCAGTAGAGAACACAGCATTAATCACCTTCATCAGCTGTAAGAGAAAACCTCATTAATCACCTTCATCAGCTGTAGAGAACACCTCATTAACCACCTTCATCAGCTGTAGAGCCAGTAGAGAACACCTCATTAATTACCTTCATCAGCTGTAGAGAACACCTCATTAATCACCTTCATCAGCAGTAGAGAACACCTCATTAATCACCTTCATCGGCTGTAGAGGCCAGTAGGAGAACACCTCATTAATCACCTTCATCAGCAGTAGAGAACACCTCATTAACCACCTTCATCAGCTGTAGAGCCAGTAGAGAACATCTCATTAACCACCTTCATCAGCTGTAGAACCAGTAGAGAACACCTCATTAACCACCTTCATCGGCTGTAGAGCCAGTAGAGAACATCTCATTAACCACCTTCATCAGCTGTAGAGCCAGTAGAGAACATCTCATTAACCACCTTCATCAGCTGTAGAGCCAGTGAGAGAACACCTCATTAACCACCTTCATCAGCTGTAGAGCCAGTAGAGAACACCTC